>NW_019240102.1:111406-115450 GCF_002742605.1 Olea europaea var. sylvestris
TCGAAAGATTTGGGGTGATGGTTGCAATAAATTAAAAGTTTGGAGAAAGTCTACTAATATTTTAAATGTTTGAGGCCTCTGTTACAATTTTCCCAATTATTTTACATGTAATTTTTTTTTATTTTTCCTACTCTTTGATAGCAGAATCTCTAACAAAACAACTTTTTGCTCTTGTTTGGTGCTTATTTTTTAAGTCTTGCTCTTGTTTGGTGCTTATTTTTTAAGTCAAAAAATTAATTTTTTGATTGTTATTTAACAAAGTTGGCCGTCTTTTTTTTACCTCTTCACTAACTAATTTTTTAAGTCAAAAAATTAATTTTTTGATTGTTATTTAACAAAGTTGGCCGTCTTTTTTTTACCTCTTCACTAACTATTAAAACCCACCTTTCAAGCTAACAATAAAAAAAATTGATTTTCAAAATTAGCACCAAACAATCTCTTAATTTCAATAATCTAATTTAATCTCTCACAAACGTACACATATTGAAATGCAACTTTAACAATGTTAACTTTAAAATGTTTATATTTAGCCATTGTTTGACCCTATTAAAATCTTAATGCATTTTTTCTCTCTTCATTTCAATCACACAATTTTCGATAAAATAATATTATACGTAAATCAAAATTTTTTACTTCTTTTTCAACCACGCATTTTCTTGAAAATTATTACTCTAAAATATATTATTTTCAAATTTTGATTATAATGAGGGCCGAATGGTTTATATTGCTTCTATATTAGGAAAAATTGCAATTGAGGTCCCAAACCTTTTAAACAGTGACAGACTTTTCCGTAACATTTCAATCGTTGTAGCTGTCACCCCAAATCTTTCAAAACGTTACAACAAGGCCCTAACGGACGGTTTCCATCCAATTTGATGTTAGTTAACCAAAAAAATTAATTTTGATCACTTTCTAATCAAATTTAAAAAGGGCAAAATAGTACTTTAATATTTTTCTCATAAAATAATAGAAAACATAAATTAAAACAAAAAAAAATTGAAAAAAAAAAAAGAACTATCTTCTTCTTCACTCCCGCCCCGACCCCGCAAACTCAAAATCACCAAAAAAATATCCCCTCTTTCTCCATTCTCCGGTTATTTTGTAAGAGCATGACAAATACTTGATAATTTTGAACTCCTATGCTGAATTAAAAACAGCAGAAAAATAAATTTATCCTAACAAAGGGAAAATTCAAGTTGAACCATAATAAGCAAGATTCTAGACACGTTATTCCAAATCTATATAGGAACAAAAATTAGCCCCTGTTTGGCCCCCTTTAAAACTCTTTAATTTAATTTAATTTTTTCTCTTTCAACCACATAATCTTTAATAAAATAATATTACACTCAAATCGAAAACTTTTCAACCTCACAATCTTAAAAAAATATATATATATTCCCCACATCATAAATCCAAATAATGGATGCCAAACGAGAGCTTAACCAAATCCGTTAATTAAAGCCCATGGATTATATGTCAACTCCAATCAAAGATGATAGATCCACACCAAAAGCATAAAAAAAAAAAAAAAAAAAAAAAAAAAAATAGCATTCGTGAATGAAAGTCATTTCCAAAAACTCACCTTTGTAGCTTTTTGAAATATAATTATTTGTGTGTATCTTTCTCTCTGTATGTGCGCATGCTGCAATCGAGGATGGATTTTTTTATCAGAGTTTTTGGGGGTGGAGTGGGCGTGGGCGTGGGCGTGAAGAAGAAGATAGTTCTTTTTTTTTTCTAATTTTATTTATTTTCTTATCTTTTTTTATTTATTTACATTTTCTATTATTTTATGGGAAAAATATTAAAGTACTATTTTGCACTTTTAAAATTGATTAGAAGGTGGTTAAAATTAATTTTCTTGTCAACTAACGCTAAATTGATGGAAACCGTATGTTGGGGTCTTGGCTATAATGATTGAAAGGTTTGGAGCCTCAGTTGCAATTTTCCCTTTAAATTATCAAAACTTATTTATTAAGCATCTTTGTCTCACCTTAGCGCATATTTAATCCTCATTTCTTAAAATTTGTATTTTCTTAAACTTATTTTTAATCATACATTGTATGGAGATCACAACTTTTATCAACTTTACACCAACATATTTCATCAATTTTTATTAAAATTTACTACAAATCTAATTTTTATCAAGAATATCATGGGACTTGATAAAAAAATAATAAGAGTTAACAATGTATTTCGAACCTGATTAAATTAGAAACATCATTTTCTAAATATATTCGAATAACTTATAATTTTCTGACTTTAAAATTAAAAAATTACTTATTTTAATTATTACTCTTATCTCAAAACTTGTACCATGCATCAATAAAAGAGTAATTTATTTTAAAGATTGGTCAAAGATGATTGTGTTAATGGTTTACCCTCTATATATCATTTGGAGGTGCTCATTATCTTTCTTTTGATACTTGTTTCGCGCGTGTTAATTCGCTAACAATTAAAGAGGATCAGACGATTGTGTAAGGGACGAAACCTCTTGAGACAAAGTCCCAAAAATGGGTGTTCTTTTTATTGGCGATGAACTTTACAATTGGAAACGGAAAACAACGTGCCTCCAAGGGGTGCAAGCACACGAGTTACAGAAAAGGAAGTGTTTAAGTCTAAAAACTAAAGGAATGAAAATTACATATTCTCTGTTCGAGAGTTTTGGATTCGGTCCTATGCTTCTAAGTTCTTTCTCCCTTTTATACTTCATAGGCAATCCCTTTGCGATTAACTGCTCTAAGAAAACCGCTTGATCGCCCTATAACTACCCACTTTTTTTGTAGTGGCCATTTTGTCATGAAACTGTCCTTTTAACTGCTGCCATTATCTTGCATCGTTCAACTGCTTTCGATTGAGTCTCTTGAATCGTGGAACGTGATAAGGTTACTTTAGCAACTGTCTCAATAACTGCATTTCTTGATAATCATAATGCATTATGTTTGTTGATACCTTGGGCGACTTGAAGATTTGGGCCAGACTCTGGGCGACCATATGCCACTCTATTCGTTCAGATTCTGAGCGACTTGCAAACTTGGGCAATGGCGTTACCGCACTATTGGGCCCCTTATTTGGGCATTCACCTTGATTCGTTTAATTTGATTTCGTTCTTTGGGCTATCTGATTTGGGGATCTTCCAATTGGGCTTTACTCTCTGGGCTGTTCGATCTGGGCTGAATTTTTATGTGTCAACAATTATCCCCCAATATGGCAGAATTAATAATAATTATTGAATTTTGCCATATTCACTTCACGTCTCCAGCAACGTTCGCGATTCCCAAAGAATTTCAATCATTGTTTCCTTCTATAACTTGAAAAGGTACGTCGCTTTGCAAACCCTTATAAACTCCAAACATGCCATTTTACTGCTACCAAATCACGTTTCATATTTCTTGCGCATCCTTCACGATTCACTGTTCATCTTTTGCTTTCTTTTTACGTAACTCTGAAAAGCTTCGTTCCTTCTTCAATGGCTGCTTCACAATCTCAAGCTAGCGACTCCTTTAGTTTTGATGACTTTCAGAAACTTCTGAGTCGTTCATACGTAATCCCAAGTTTTCTCGCGTCCGCCGATGTTGGACGTAATGAGTTTTACTTGGGTCCTTTCTTCAACAATGCGGAGGCAGTTGAACAGGCGGCGGTGGGTCAGCTGTTTCCTTGCACTCATGGCCCTCCTTTTCTGAATTCTTTGCCGCTGGGGCCACTTCGTGAAAGAGGTATTCGCACTTGGCCCAAATCTGACGTAGCTTTTCGTAGGTGGCATGCTCGTCTTGTGGGTCATGGTCCTACTAAGGCACTTTTTGATAGCACTAGGATTTCTGATTTGTTGGAAGTCTCTATTCGCCCCCCTACTTTTGATTCAGCGCTCTTTCCGATTGCTTTGAGCTTTTGGTCCTCTGAGTATAATACCTTTATTTTTCCTCTTGGCCCCATGTCTATTACATTAAGGGATGTTGGGGCCCTAGTAAATTTACCACCTTTGGGCGATACCATTTTCCCAGGTATCTTAGTTTCTGGTGGCGCCCCACAGTTCGGTAAAAACTATAC
>NW_019240103.1:0-1788 GCF_002742605.1 Olea europaea var. sylvestris
ATGTCCCTCAAAATAAAACACTTCTTTCGAGACTAACACAGTGATAAATTGTCAGGTGAACTACAATTTTATAGTACTCCTCTTGAATGGAATATTAAAGAACTTGAAATCTCAAATATTTGAATTTATGATAAAACTCAAAAATTATTTTGCCATAATTTAGGATCTAAGAATTTTGAATCAATTCACTTGTTTGGGATGCAGAAAATCGAATGAAATGGGTTCAATGTATAGATTTCCTGTGTTTTATTTTGAAATAGTGATCGTTTTGCACAAATCTACGTGAACTGTTATATCACACCATTTCGGATAGTGTTAAGATTTAGAGGTCAAATTGTGCCATATGAGAAGGTCCATGAGACCATTGCTCTTTAGTGTGCACCTATTCTATTGAAAAATCACCTCTTGTCATCGCACTTTAGAGATTTATTTTAATTCACTCATAAAACCATTAAATTACCCTTTTATTTTCAACAATCGCTCGTATAATTGAAGAAATCAACTCTATACAAGAAACATGAAGAAGGGTCTATCTGAAGGATAATGCATTACGTAGGTGGCTTTAAATTTAACTTTCCATAGTAAAAATTTATCGAACATACTTGACTATTGAATGAACTAATATCTTAAACTATCAACCATCTTTGCAAGCCTAGACACTAGATTTAACACATTATATTTCATATCAAACTTAATTCTCTATTTTAACTATTTCGGCCATGAACTCTCTTTGGTTCTGCAAGTGTTTATAGAATTCCCTTGAGTAAAATTCTCATAAAAGAAGGCCTAGCTCATACTCAAAATAGATGGTGTACTATCTAGAGTATCCTACAATATATTCCACTTGAATTTTATAAAATATAGTCATTATTAAAGCGACGCTTATTCTCAATGGACTTTTACAGGCATCGCCTATTTGCATCATATGAATAGGAAGAATTTACACTCCTTAGTGCTTCTAATTGAGTCATTTGACTTAGTGTGAGATTTCCCATTTCCACATTAAGTTTGCATTAAGATAACTCCGAAGTTTAAGTTATAATCCCATTTTCCTTCATGCAGATTCTATTCACTCTATGGATAACCTTTTTCTTAGTAGATCCACTACTTTATCCTTTGACATAACAAAATCAATCGATAATGTTCCATTTCAGAGAAACCATAGAACAATATTGTGCCTAAAATGTATATCTCACCGTTATATACAAAATTTTATACTTTGGCTATTGTTGCTTGATTACCACAATTTAAACATATTAGTTGGCATTAACTTTGGCCATGTTGGAACGACAAGTTGGCTTAGGATATTTTGAAGATACATGACTAATATACTTAAATTCATTTGTGTCTGATATCAATTAGCATCATTGTATCTTTCAATTACATTTTTTTCATAATATAATGAATTTTTATTTGGATCGTTGCAGTATCTCAAGGTTTTTAATAAAGCACAACAATGTTCATTACTTGGGTTACTTATGTATTTCACTTAACTAAATTATTGATTGTAACTAGGGATGTCAATTGGACTCGTCGGCTCGGGCCGCCTGTGGCTAGGCCCGGAAAAAGCCCGAGCCGGCTCGGCTCGAGGCTCAATGGAACCGAGCCAAAGCTCAAGTCGAGCCCCATTTTGAGGTTTCGAGCTTAGCCCGAGCCGACCCATGTGGCTCGCCGGCTGGAGCTTGGGCCTTTAAAAAAAAACCATGAAAAAAAAAAGTCTTAACAAGGCAACAGGCCAGCTGCCTTAAGAAAGGCAACTGAGCCATTGTTTATATTTATTAAAAAAAA
>NW_019240104.1:0-1788 GCF_002742605.1 Olea europaea var. sylvestris
GTTATCATGAAATCGAAAGCCACTTTTCATTGGCTCGAATCCAATCGAAATAGATTAGCAATTCGCCGAAAATGATCAAACCCATAGCTATCATGAAATAAAAAACCACTTTTCGTTGGCTCGATTCCAATCGAATTAGACTAGCACTTAGCCAAAAATGAACAAACCCGAAGTTATCATGAAATCAAAAACCACTTTTCATTGGTTCAATTCCAATCGAATTAGACTAGAAATTCGTCAAAATTGAACAAACCCAAAGTTATCATGAAATCAAACACCACTTTTCATTGGCTCGATTCCAATCGAATTAGACTAGCACTTAGCCAAAAATGAACAAACCCGAAGTTATCATGAAATCAAAAACCACTTTTCATTGGCTCGATTCCAATCGAATTAGACTAGCACTTAGCCAAAAATGAACAAACCCGAAGTTATCATGAAATCAAAAACCACTTTTCATTGGCTCGATTCCAATCGAATTAGACTAGCACTTAGCCAAAAATGAACAAACCCGAAGTTATCATGAAATCAAAAACCACTTTTCATTGGCTCGATTCCAATAGAATTGGAGTAGCAATTCACCGAAAATGATCAAACCCGAATTTATCATGAAATCAAAAACCACATTTCAATGGCTCGATTCCAATCGAATTATGAAATTGAAAACCACTTTCGATTTGCTCGATTCCAATCGAATTAGACTAGCAATTTGTTGAAAATAATCAAACCCGAAGTTAACATGAAACCGAAAACCACTTTTCATTGGCTCGATTCCAATCGAATTAGACTAGCAGTTAGCCGAAAACGAATAAACCCGAAGTTATCATGAAATCAAAAACCACTTTTCATTGGCTCGATTCCAATCGAATTAGACGAGCAATTTGTCGAAAACAATCAAACCCGAAATTATCATGAAATCGAAAACCACTTTTCATTGGTTCGATTCCAATCGAATTAAACTAGCAATTTTTTGAAAACGAACAAACCCGAAGTAATCATGAAATCGAAAGCCACTTTTCATTGGCTCGAATCCAATCGAAATAGATTTGCAATTCGCCGAAAATGATCAAACCCGTAGCTATCATGAAATAAAAAACCACTTTTCGTTTGCTCGATTCCAATCGAATTAGACTAGCACTTAGCCGAAAATGAACAAACCCGAAGTTATCATGAAATCAAAAACCACTTTTCATTGGTTCAATTCCAATCGAATTAGACTAGAAATTCGTCAAAAATGAACAAACCCAAAGTTATCATGAAATCAAACACCACTTTTCATTGGCTCGATTCCAATCGATTTAGACTAGCACTTCGTCAAAAACAAACAAACCCGAAGTCATCCTAAAATCAAAAGCTGCATTTCATTGACTTGATTCCAATCGAATTAGACTGGCAATTCGCAAAAAATGAACAAACCCGAAGTTATCATGAAATCAAAAACCACTTTTCATTGGCTCGATTATAATCGAATTAGACTAGCAATTTGCCGAAGAAGAAGAAACCCCATGTTATCAAGAAATCGAAAGCGACTTTTCATTGGCTCGATTCCAATAGAATCGGAGTAGCAATTCGCCGAAAATGATCAAACCCGAATTTATCATGAAATGAAAAACCACATTTCAATGGCTCGATTCCAATCGAATTAAGAAATTGAAAACCACTTTTGATTTGCTCGATTCCAATCGAATTAGACTAGCAATTTGTTGAAAATAATCAAACCCGAAGTTAACATGAAATCGAAAACCACTTTTCATTGGCTCGATTCCAATCGAATTAGACTAGCAGTTA
>NW_019240105.1:0-1788 GCF_002742605.1 Olea europaea var. sylvestris
AACCCACCATGCAGGACACACTTATTCAGTTCTTCTACGTAGACTCTAACCATATGTTGGAGAAGGTCATCGATCATCGGCTTGATCTTGAATCATAATTTTATGTTCGTAAAACCTTTTGAATTCCTATAATGAATTAATAAGTTCATCAAGTTTTTAAGCAGCATTCAAAATAATCAAGCCTACCAAGACTTTTCTCATATTTCTTTTGATTTATTGCATCTAAAATATGGGCCCACTTCTCTTACTAGGTCTAGGACACGTCCCACATGGTACGGTATGTACAAGGAAGATATTTAGAGTATAAGAGATATCCACCAACCATCCTTGTCTTCATATTTACCCATGAAAAATGGATAGTTTTTGGGCCATTTCTCCCATACTCTAGCCAAGAAATACCTAACGTATCTCTAGGGTAGAAATTAATGGCCACAGGTGCAGCTGGAGATGGATTTCTTCGGGGTGTATTCGAAGGGTGCATTTTAGGCAGGGAAACGGGAGTCCAAAGAAGGCCGTACCATAAAAATTGTGGGTGCCAATTACATAAATCGGGTCAAAATTGCTCGCATTTGTCAAAATATAGAAGCGTGTCGTATCCTGTTAGGCGAACTTGGAGCGAAGGTTGCCTCATGTTGATGGCATCTGGGCTCTCGTCGTCCCCTTGTTCCTCCCCCGTCATATCCTCCGGGGAGATAAAAAGGACGCAAACACAGTTGACTATATTTAAGGAGGAAGAAGAAGAAGAGCACACTAAGGTTTGATCCTTTTCATTTATCTTGATCTCTCTTCCGACATTTGGAATAATTGTTGCTTGTGTTTCTTTTTATGTGAGAATAATTTTATGAAAGTAATGGTTGTGGAATTAAGTTTGGTTGGTTTTTGTTTTTATTTTATGGGATGGACGAAACGTGTTGTCATGTACAAATTTGTTGTCCGTGATCAACCTGTATGAATTGTAATCAAAGAGATATACTGATAAATGTAAACGCTTGGATAATGTTTCCTCAAATATAATTTCTTCTGGTATTGCACCTTTTATTCCCACCCCATTATTGATGATGACATTTATGTTCTGAAAAGTTTTACATTATTGATTATTGGGAAGAAAAGTAGGGTTTCATCACAACTTTCATTAAAGGGTGCGTTATTTATTGATACTAATATATATTTAGAGGGCATGATCATTTGAGGTCAATTCTATTTTTCATCATAACTGTGTGTTCGGCATGCAGGATTAGTCATAACGAGAATAAACAAGATTTTATTCTCTCAATTAAATCTTATCCAATTCTTCTTATCAAACATGACATAAAAAAACGTGAAATTCCACATATATTTGTGCGTCAAAAGTTGGACAATTACAGCGAGAATATAGCATATGAGTTTACTTACTGCACACACGAAAACTTACCTACCCCTACTTTTCTTGTAATTTTGATTTCAATTTTATATCAATGTCCAAAATCGCAACTATTTATATTCCTAAAGTCATTAAAATGTTTCAAGGGTAAGTATGATCTTAAAATTTCAATAAACACAACAACCAAACTTGTTTAGAATAATCTATCGAATGCTAATTTTTGCATGTATAAAAAGCATGATTTGTGATCCAATTTAACATAGTCAATAGTGTTGGGTTTTCTTCGTCTTGTGCTTTTGACTCTCACTCTCACCCTTTAGTGAGCTAGAGGGGGAGATTACAAGGCAAACTTATTCGAGTAAGAGCATTCCATAATGTATTCCACGAGCAACTTGATCAATCTTCCTCGCAATTTAAACTTGTAGAAA
>NW_019240106.1:0-1788 GCF_002742605.1 Olea europaea var. sylvestris
TGACTTGACCTTTTTTTTTTTTTTTTTAAATTAATGCATTACAAAACTCACCCAAACTCACCCCCTTAAAAGAATTTCGTCCTCAAAATTCGATCGACTAAGTATGGAAAAGTCGTGGATACTAAGAACGCATCTGCTTTTCACTTTCCCATGCTGCTTCTTCTTTAGTATGATTTCTCCTTAATACTTTAACCAAAGTAATAGTCTTACTACGTAAGACATGTTCCTTTCTGTCAAATATCTGAATCGATTCTTCTTTATATATAAGATTTTCTTTCAATTCTATTGATAATCTTATAGCATAAGTTAAATCTGATGTCTATTTACTAAGCCTCGAACATATGGAATATATGTTGAACTGATACCTTAAAAATCTTCCTAATGATCAATATATGATATTCTTAACGTTTCATTTTATCACCTAACGATAATATAACCACAGCTTCAAGTTCAGCTCTTTTTTGAATACAAATATACATTAACCTCAGGTGTTCGGTAAGTATTAATCTTCTCACCATAAGATAACTCCAAAATTTCTAAATGTCAATCTCAATATACCAAACCATATATCAGGTTTTAATAATATCTCTTTAACAATCTACAACTAATCCATACATTATCATTACACTTAGAGAACATTTTCTAAACCATAACATAAATCATTATCGTGAATCAATCACTTATTATCTTTAGATATAAGAACAAATATTTCCTCAAAATTTTCTGATAGCAAAACTTTTGACATTTGTATTCCCATATGAATTTTGTTCTTTCTTTCTATGAAGAGACAATAATAATATTTAATCAGTGAAAGTCTATACTCTTATTCCATAAATGGGTTGTTGGTCTACCATCAATGCATAATCCTTCTTGTATATTGCATAAAGACCTTTAATTGGGATAATGTAACCTAAAAATACTATTTCACAATGAGTAAAATCTATATTTGATGATCATCTTAAACTTTAGAAATATCCAAATTCAACATGTACTACTTATATTCCTTAACAAATATATTTTGATGAAAATGGAATACTTTGTTTGTGATCCATACAATTGAAAATAGCCCCAAAATTACATCACTAAAATTTCAATAAATTCATTTTAACTTCAAAATTTAACTCAACACTTCCCAATTGTATGGAATATAATACAATAAGCCTTAACAAAATTAATTAACTTCATAACCCAAATTTATCATCACATTATTTTACTATAGGACAATCATTATATTCATTTACATGCTATTCACCATATCATGTTATGATCATGTAACCTTGGCATTTGTCGTTATATCATATGACCTAAAACATTTAATTATATAAACTTTCCTTAATATCACAAGATGATAACCTTCATATTTATCAACTGAACATTTCACACATCAATATATCGCATGTTAATTTTCCAATCTCAATAAATTTCGATTATACCATTCTCTAAATTTTTTTTTCTACATAAATATACCTAAATGCACATATTCATTTAATTCTATTTTTAAAGCTACAAATCACCTCTTAATAGGTAATCATTATGAAGTTCATCCCTATTATTCTCATATTTCTTGTAATCAAACCATTCATAAATAATCCAAATAATTGGAATCACTATTAATTTTCTTGATGCCTAAAGTACACAATAACACATTGTTATCGATCAAACAACGAATCATCATTTTGTCTTCCACAATCTCTTATCATATAGCATAAATTTACACCATTATAATTTCTATTATCATCCCATATAAGTGGCCACAAATCACCACAAAATTTTGATAACACTAATGAC
>NW_019240107.1:0-414 GCF_002742605.1 Olea europaea var. sylvestris
CGACTGTGTCGGAATTGGTTGATATTTGGCAGTTTGATCGGAAATAAAAATCGCGCCGGCGGCAATTTCGTCATTTTTCTCGAATTTGTCAGAATGGGCTCAAATTTGATAGGTTTTTCGGGAACAAAAACCGCGCCGGGGGCAATTTCGTCATTTTTCTTGACTGTGTTGGAATTGGCTGAAATTTGGCAGTTTGATCTGAAATAAAAATCGCGCCGGGGGCAATTTCGTCATTTTTCTCGACTGTGTCGGAATGGGCTCAAATTCGACAGGTTGTTCGGGAACAAAAACGGTGCCTGAGGCAATTTCGTCATTTTCCTCGACTGTGTCGGAATTTGCTGAAATATGGCAGTTTGATCTGAAATAAAAATCGCTCCGGGGGCAATTTCGTCATTTTTCGCGACTGGGTCGGAA
>NW_019240107.1:683-1788 GCF_002742605.1 Olea europaea var. sylvestris
AAATTTGACTGGTTTATCGGAAACAAAAATCGCGCCGGGGGCAATTTCGTCATTTTTCTCGACTGTGTCGGAATTGGCTGAAATATGGCAGTTTGATATGAAATAAAAATCGCACCGGGGGCAATTTCGTCATTTTTCGCGACTGTGTCGGAATTGGCTAAAATTCGACTAGTTGATCGTAAACAAAAATAACGTCAGGGGCAATTTCGTCATTTTTCTCGCCTGTGTTGGAAATTTGGCAGTTTGATCGGAAATAAAAATCGCGCCGGCGGAAATTTCGTCATTTTTCTCGACTGTGTCGGAATGGGCTCAAATTTGACAGGTTGATCGGGAACAAAAACTGCGCCGGGTGTAATTTCGTCATTTTTCGCGACTGTGTCGGAATTGGCTAAAATTTGACTGGTTGATCGGAAATAAAAATCGCGCCGACGGAAATTTCGTCATTTTTCTCGACTGTGTCGGAATGGGCTCAAATTTGACAGGTTGATCGGGAACAAAAACTGCGCCGGGTGTAATTTCGTCATTTTTCGCGACTGTGTCGGAATTGGCTAAAATTTGACTGGTTGATCGGAAATAAAAATCGCGCCGACGGAAATTTCGTCATTTTTCTCGACTGTGTCGGAATGGGCTCAAATTTGACAGGTTGATCGGGAACAAAAACTGCGCCGGGTGTAATTTCGTCATTTTTCGCGACTGTGTCGGAATTGGCTAAAATTTGACTGGTTGATCGGAAATAAAAATCGCGCCGACGGAAATTTCGTCATTTTTCTCGACTGTGTCGGAATGGGCTCAAATTTGACAGGTTTATCGGGAACAAAAATCGTGCCGGGGGTAATTTCGTCATTTTTCTCGACTGTGTCGGAATGGGCTCAAATTTGACAGGTTGATCGGGAACAAAAATTGCGCCAGGTGTAATTTCGTCATTTTTTGCGACTGCGTCGGAATTGGCAAAAATTTGACTGGTTGTTCGGGAACAAAAACGACTCCCGGGGCAATTTCGTCATTTTCCTCGACTGTGTTGAAATTTGCTGAAATATGGCAGTCTGATCTGAAATAAAAATCGCTCCGGGGGCAATTTCGTCATTTTTCTCGACTGTGTCAGAAT
>NW_019240108.1:0-1788 GCF_002742605.1 Olea europaea var. sylvestris
AGGAGAGGGTAGTGGGAGCAAACTAGAACTTGAAGAAGTTCAAGAATCCACAGATACTGTTGACCAATTAGATGAACTTGAGTTTGATCCTACACCTGTTGATGGACAGACTCTTGATCAGGAAGTAGAGAACCTTGAGGACACTCCAGCTCAGTGTAAATCAAGTGGGATCATTCGACCTCTCAGAAGGTACGAATTCATGATTACTAATCAAGTATTATTAATCGAGGATGATGAGCCTACAAATTACACAGAAGCAAAGTCAAGTGTTGATTCGAAGAGATGGCAAGATGCCATGGAATCCAAAATGGACTCAATGTATGAGAAGAAGGTTTGGACCTTGGTCGACTTTCCAGGTGGGATAAAACCGATAGGATGTAAATGGGTTTACAATAAAAAGGTCGATATGGATGGAAACGTCCACACATACAAAGCAAGGCTAGTAGAGAAGGGTTACACACAAAGACAAGGTATTAACTTTGATGAAACTTTTTCGCCTGTAGCCATGCTAAGGTCCATTTGGATTTTGCTCGCAATAGCTGCATACCATGATTATGAGATATGGCAAATGGATGTCAAAACTACTTTCCTTAATGGAAACCTGCAAGAGGAGGTGTACATGACACAGCCTGAAGGTTTTGAATCCAAAGGAGCCAACAAAGTATGCAAGCTAAATCGATCCATTTATGGATTAAAGCAAGCCTCTAGGAGCTGGAATCTTCATTTTGATGAAACAATTAAAAGGTTTGATTTTATCAAAAATGAAGATGAACCGTGTGTTTATAAGAAAATAAGTGGGAGCGCGGTCGTATTCCTGATATTATATGTCGATGACATATTATTAATGGGAAACGACATCCCAATGCTTCAATCGGTAAAATTATGGTTGTCAAAGAATTTCTCCATGAAAGATATGGGAGAAGCAGCGTATATCTTGGGAGTCAAGATCTATAGAGATAGATCTAAAAGATTACTAGGCTTATCCCAATCTTCGTACATAGATAAAGTCTTGAGAAGATTTAATATGGAAGAGTCTAAAAGAGGATTATGTCCCATGTCACATGAGATTTACCTCTCAAGAGATATGTGTCCTAAAACACATGATGAAAGGAGTCGCATGGACAAGATTCCTTATGCTTCGGTGATAGGATCTATCATGTATACGATGCTATGTACAAGACCAGATGTTTCGTATGCTCTAAGTGTTACGAGCAGGTTTCAAGCAAACCCTAGTGAGAAACACTAGATAGCGGTTAAAAACATTCTTAAGTACTTGAGAAGGACTAAAGATGTGTTCTTGATCTATGGAGGAAATGAACTGAAAATTCAGGGATATACTGATGCTAGTTTTCAAACTGATAAAGATGATAGCAAGTCTCAGTCAGGATATATGTTTACTCTCAACAATGGAGTGGTTAGTAGGAAAATTTCGAAACAAGAAACAACCGCTGATTCAACAACAGAAGCCGAGTACATAGCTGCTTCTGAAGCAGCAAAGGAAGCTGTGTGGATCAAGAAGTTCATTAATGAACTTGGAGTCGTTCCTAGCATTGTTGATCCCATACCTTTGTATTGTGATAACAATGGAGCCATCGCGAAAGCGAAGGAACCGAGGTCTCATCAACGATCCAAACATGTGCTAAGGCGATATCATCTCATTAGGGAGATTATACAAAGGAATGACGTAATGATAGAGCGAGTTCCTACAGATGATAATATTGCAGATCCACTGACAAAGCCGTTGTCACAACAGAAACATGATCGTCATGTGGATGCTTATGGTATTAG
>NW_019240109.1:0-1788 GCF_002742605.1 Olea europaea var. sylvestris
ACGGTGTCGGAATGGGCTGAAATTTGGCAGGTTGATTGGAAACAAAAATTGCGTCGGGGGCAATTTCGTCATTCTTCGCGACGGTTTCGGAATGGGCTGAAATTTGACAGGTTGATCGGAAACAAATATTACGCCGGAGCAAATATCGTCATTTTTCGCGATGGTGTCGGAATGGGTAGAAATTTGGCAGGTTGACTGGAAACAAAAATCGCTTCGGGGGCAATTTCGTCATTTTTCGGGACGGTGTCTGAATGGGCTGAAATTTGGCAGGTTGATCGGAAACAAAAATCGCGCTGGGGGCAATTTCGTCATTTTTCGCGACGATTTCGAAATATGCTGAAATTTGACAGGTTGATCGGAAACAAAAATCGCTCCGGGGGCAATTTCGTCATTTTTCGCGACGGTGTCGGAATTGGCTGAAATTTGGCAGGTTGATCGGAAACAAATATTACACCGGGGCCAATATTGTCATTTTTCGCGACAGTGTCGGAATGGGCAGAAATTTGGCAGGTTGACTGGAAACAAAAATCGCGTCGGGGGCAATTTCATCATTTTTCGCGACGGTGTCTGAATGTGCTGAAATTTGGCAGGTTGATCGGAAACAAAAATCGCGCCGGGGGCAATTTCGTCATTTTTCACGACGGTGTCGGAAAGGGCTAAAATTTGACAGTTTTATCGTAAACAAAAATCTCGCCGGGAGCAATTTCGTCATTTTTCGCGACGGTGTCGGAATGGGCTGAAATTTGGCAGGTTGATCGGAAACAAAAATTACGCCGGGGCAAATATCGTCATTTTTCGTGACAGTGTCAGAACGGTCAGAAATTTGGCAGGTTGACTGGAAACAAAAGTCGCTTCGGGGGCAATTTCGTCATTTTTCGCGACGGTGTCTGAATGGGCTGAAATTTGGCAGGTTGATCGGAAACAAAAATCGCGCCGGGGGCAATTTCGTCATTTTTCGCGACGGTTTCGGAATGGGCTGAAATTTGACCGGTTGATGGAAACAAAAATCGCTCCCGGGGCAATTTCGTCATTTTTCGCGACGGTTTCGGAATGGGCTGAAATTTGACAGGTTAATCAGAAACAAAAATCGCTCCGAGGGCAATTTCGTCATTTTTCGCGACGTTGTCTGAATGGGCTGAAATTTGGCAGGTTGATCGGAAACAAAAATCGCGCCGGGGGCAATTTCGTCATTTTTCGCGACGATTTCAGAATGGGCTGAAATTTGACAGGTTGATCAGAAACAAAAATCGCTCCGAGGGCAATTTCGTCCTTTTTCGCGACGGTGTCTGAATGGGCTGAAATTTGGCAGGTTGATCGGAAACAAAAATCGCGGCGGGGGTAATTTCGTCATTTTTCTCGACGGTTTCGGAATGGGCTGAAATTTGACAGGTTGATCGGAAACAAAAGTCGCGCCGGGGGCAGTTTCGTTATTTTTCGCAACGGTGTCGGAATGGGCTGAAATTTGGCAGGTTGATCGAAAACAAAACTCGCTCCGGGGGCAATTTCGTCATTTTTCTCGACGGTGTCGGAATGGGCTGATATTTGGCAGGTTGATCGGCTCATTTTTCGCGACGGTGTCGGAATGGGCTTAAATTTGGCAGGTTGACGGGAAACAAAAATCGGGCTGGGAAAATTTCGTCATTTTTCGCGACGGTGCCCGAATGGGCTGAAATTTGACCGGTTGATCGGAAACAAAAATCGCTCTGGGGGCAATTTCGTCCTTTTTCGCGACGGTGTCGGAATGGGCTGAAATTTGGCAGGTTGATCGGAAACAAATATTACGCCGGG
>NW_019240110.1:0-1788 GCF_002742605.1 Olea europaea var. sylvestris
ACGGTGTCCGTTTTGGGCCCATAAGTACTTTTGGAAATGTAGCGACCGTTTTGGATTGAACTCACCACTTTGTCGTGACGTACGAAGGATTTTAGCGATTTTTCGAAAGAATGAGCACTTGCATATTTGGAACGCTTGGATTGTCGGCGTACAAAGAATATAGCGTAACTTTGGCACACGGTGTCCGTTTTGGGCCCATAAGTACGTTTTGGAAATATAGCGACCGTTTTGGATTGAACACACAACTTCATCGTGACGTACGAGGGATTTTGGCCATTTTTCAAAAGAATGAGCACTTCCAAATTTGGAACGCTTGGATTGTCGGCTTACGAATAAATTGAGCGTAACTTTTGCAAACGGTGTATGTTTGGGGCCCATAAGTACTTTTTGGAAATGTAGCGACTGTTTTGGATTGATCTCACCACTTCGTCGTAATGTACGAGGGATTTTGGCCATTTTTCAAAAGAATGAGCGCTTGTATATTTAGAACGCTTGGAGAGTCGACGGACGAAGAATTGAGCCTAACTTTTGCACACGGTGTCCGTTTTGGGACCATAAGAACTTTTTGGAAATGTAGCGACCATTTTGGATTGAACTCACCACTTCGTCGTGACGTACGAGGGATTTTGGCGATTTTTCGAAAGAATGAGCACTTGCATATTTGGAACGCTTGGATTGTCGACGTACGAAGAATATAGCGTAACTTTGGCACACGGTGTCCGTTTTGGGCCCATAAGTACGTTTTGGAAATGTAGTGACCGTTTTGGATTGAACACACAACCTCATCGTGACATACGAGGGATTTTGGCCATTTTTCGAGAGAATGAGCACATGCATATTTGGATCGCTTGGATTGTCGGCGTACGAAGAATTGAGCGTAACTTTTGCACACGTGTCCGTTTTGGGCCCATAAGAACTTTTTGGAAATGTAGCGACCATTTTGGATTGAACTCACCACTTCGTCGTGACGTACGAGGGATTTTGGCGATTTTTCGAAAGAATGAGCACTTGCATATTTGGATCGCTTGGATTGTCGGCGTACGAAGAGTTGAGCGTAACTTTTGCACACGTGTCCATTTTGAGCCCATAAGCACTTTATGGAAATGTAGCGACCGTTTTGGATTGAACACACAACTTCATCGTGACGTACGAGGGATTTTGGCCATTTTTCAAAAGAATGGGCACTTGCATATTTAGAACGCTTGGAGAGTCGGGGAACGAAGAATTGAGCATAACTTTTGCACACGGTGTCCGTTTTGGGCCCATAAGAACTTTTTGGAAATGTAGCGACCGTTTTGGATTGAACTCACCACTTCGTCGTGACATATAAGGGATTTCGGCCATTTTTCGAAAGAATGAGCACTTGCATATTTGGAACGCTTGGAGAGTCGGCGTACGAAGAATTGAGCGTAACTTTTGCACACGGTGTCCGTTGTGGGCCCATAAGTACTTTTTGAAAATGTAGCGACCATTTTGGATTGAACTAACCACTTCGTCGTGATGTACGAGTGATTTTGGCCATTTTTTGAAAGAAAGGGCACTTGCATATTTAGAACGCTTGGAGAGTCGGGGGACGAAGAATTGAGCATAACTTTTGCACACGGTGTCCGTTGTGGGCCCATAAGTACTTTTTGAAAATGTAGCGACCATTTTGGATTGAACTAACCACTTCGTCGTGATGTAAGAGTGATTTTGGCCATTTTTCGAAAGAAAGGGCACTTGCATATTTAGAACGCTTGGAGAGTCGGGGGACGAAGAATTGAGCATAACTTTTGCACACGGTGTCCG
>NW_019240111.1:0-1788 GCF_002742605.1 Olea europaea var. sylvestris
GACAAAATTGCCCTCGGCGCGATTTTTGTTTCCGATCAACCTATCAAATTTTAGTCAATTCCGACACAGTTGCGAAAAATGACCAAATTACCCCCAGCGCGGTTTTTTTTTCCGATCAACCAGACAAATTTTAACCCATTACGACACAGTCGCGAAAAATGACGAAATTACCCCCGGCGCGGTTTTTGTTTCCGATCAACCAGTCAAATTTTAACCCATTCCGACACAGTCGCGAAAAGTGACGAAATTGCCCCCGGCGCGATTTTTGTTTCCGATCATCCAGTCAAATTTTAGACCATTCCGAAACCGTCAAATTTTTGTTTTCGATCAACCAGTCAAATTTTAGCCCATTCCGACATCGTCGTGAAAAATGACGAAATTGCCCCCGGCGCGATTTTTGTTTCCGATCATCCAGTCAAATTTTAGACCATTCCGAAACCGTCAAATTTTTGTTTTCGATCAACCAGTCAAATTTTAGCCAATTCCGACACAGTTTCGAAAAATGACGAAATTGCCATTTTTGTTCCCGATCAATCTGTCAAATTTTAGCCCATTCCGGCACAATCGCGAAAAGTGACGAAATTGCCCCCGGCGCGATTTTTGTTTCCGATCAACCTATCAAATTTTATCCCATTCCGACACAGTTGCTAAAAATGACGAAATTGCCCATGGTGTGGTTTTTGTTTTCGATCAACCAGTCAAATTTTAGCCCATTCCGACACAGTCGAGAAAAGTGACGAAATTACCCCGACGCGATTTTTATTTCCGATCAACCTGCCAAATTTCAGGCCATTCCGACACAGTCGAGAAAACTGACGAAATTGCCCACGGTGCGATTTTTGTTTCCGGATCACCAGTCAAATTTTAGCCCATTTAGACAAAGTCGCAAAAAATGATGAAATTGCCCCCGACGCGATTTTTTTATCCGATCAACGAGTCAAATTTTAGCCTATTTCGACATCGTCGCGAAAAATGACAAAATTGCCCCCGGTGCGATTTTTGTTTCTGATCAACCTATCAAATTTTAGTCAATTCCGACATAGTTGCGAAAAATGACGAAATTACCCCCGGCGCGATTTTTGTTTCCGATCAACCAATCAAATTTTAACCCATTCCGACACAGTCGCGAAAAATGACGAAATTACCCCCGGCGCGGTTTTTGTTTCCGATCAACCAGTCAAATATTAACCCATTCCGACATAGTCGCGAAAAATGATTAAATTGCCCCCGACGCGATCTTTATTTCCGATCAACCTGCCAAATTTAAGCCCCCTCCGACAAAGTCGTGAAAAACGACGAAATTGCCCCCGGCGCGATTTTTGTTTCCGATCAACCAGTCAAATTTTTGCCCATTCTGACACAGTCGCGAAAAATGATTAAATTGCCACCGGCGCGATTTTTTATTTTCGATCAACTTGCCAAATTTAAGCCCACTCCGGCACAGTCGGGAAAAATGACGAAATTGCCCCCGGCGCGGTTTTTGTTTCCGATTATCTAGTGAAATTTTAGCTCATTTCGACACCGTCGCGAAAAATTGCGAAATTGCCCCCGGCGCGATTTTTGTTTCCGATCAACCAGTAAAACTTTTTCCCATTCCGACACAGTCGCGAAAAATTACGAAATTGCACCCGGCACAATTTTTGTTTTCGATCAACCAGTCAAATTTTAGCCAATTCCGACACAGTTGCGAAAAATGACGAAATTGCCCCGGCGCAATTTTTGTTCCCGATCAACCTGTCAAATTTTAGCCCATTCCGGCACAATCGCGAAAAGTGACGAAATTGCCCC
>NW_019240112.1:0-1788 GCF_002742605.1 Olea europaea var. sylvestris
TTAATATTTATTTTAATTATTAAGCGAATATTTAATTATTTATTTTAAATGTTAGATATTTATTTCAATTGTTTATCTACATTGTAATTACTAACTTTTATTATTTTTATCCAATTATTTTTCATTTAATTGTTTCAATTGTTCATTTAAATTATTTGATTTAATTACTTATACTGATCGATTATTTACAGTATTTATTGAGCAGGAGCAAACGCAAATATTTCATTATTTATTTCAAATGTTAGAAATTTATTTCAATTAAACATTAATTAATAGTTTGATTATTAACATTTATTCATTTATCATTTAAATAATCATTTAATTATTATTTAAATGTTCATTATTTATTTTTGTGTGTTTCAATTAATTATTTATTCCAATTATTTTTCATTTATTTGTTTCAATTGTTCATTTAAATTATTTGATTTAATTACTTATATGAATCGATTATTTAAATTATTTATTGAACAAGTAAAGGTAAATATTTAATTATTCATTTCAAATGTTAGAAATTTATTTCAATTAAACTTTAATTAATATTTTCTATATTAACATTTATTCATTTATCATTTAAATAATCATGTAGTTATTATTTAAATGTTCATTATTTAATTTGTGCATTTCAATTAATTATTTATTCCAATTGTTTTTCATTATTTGTTTTAATTGTTCATTTAAATTATTTGATTTAATTATTTATATGGAAAGATTATTTAAATTATTTATTGAACAAGCAAACGTAATTATTTAATTCAAATGTTAGATATTTGTATCAATTAAATTTTAATTGGTATTTTGATTAATAATATTTATTTATTTATCATTTAAATAATCATTTAATTATTATTTACATGTCCATTATTTATTTTTGTGAGAAATTAATTATTTATTTCAATTGTTTTTCATTTCAATTGTTCATTTAAATTATTTAAGTTAATTATTTGATTATTTAAATTATTTATTGAACAAGTAAACATAATTAATTATTTATTTAAAAGGTTAAATTTCTTTCAATTAATCTGTAATTAAATTTTACTTGCGTATTTTGATTATTAACATTTTATTCATTATTCATATTTTTCTTTTATCATTTAAATAATAATTAAAAAAAGGTAAAAACAAACGGCGTATGTTAACGTCTATTAAACAGACGGCACAGCCGTATTCCTTGCAGGGGCCGTCAAAGTGCCGGAGATCGCCATTTTCGGCGATCTCCGACCCCCAAACCTTAAAAAGTTTAGTTTTTACTATTTTTACATATTCTACAAAGATTTCTACCACTATTTTCAACAAAATAAACCTTTAACGTAGATTAATGGGGGAAAAAATATGCAAAACTTACTTTCTTCGCTTTTAATGGTGATCGATCGATCTCCTCCCAAGAAAAACTCGTTGGTTTCCTTATTTTCCTTCCCCTTCGTTCTCTCCACTCGTCGGTTCAGAGGTTATATCAAGGGCAGTTTTGGGTTTTCAATGTTTTTACAAATTTTTGGTTTTTTTTTAAACAGTGATCAACGCCATTTTGAAAAATTGTTTGTTTTTTTTTGCCTATCTGATACCACTTCCTCCTACCAAATGTGCACTTATTATTAAATTATATTTTTGGTCCCTCAAAAAGTATTAAATCGAAAATTACGCACCTCACAATTAGCAGGGGGTACTTTTTAAAATAGCTTGGTCAAACAACCAAATTTTCATTTTGACCTGTATTCACCACATTGGCCTATTGCCATTAAAAAGACAATTCTACCCTTATTCATGTTTAATAATTACAAAAGTATATCAATT
>NW_019240113.1:0-2702 GCF_002742605.1 Olea europaea var. sylvestris
CATGTGATTAGTCCACAAGAAGCCCATATTCAGGAATGTGCACACTTATCGTCAGAGGAATATAAAGAACATGTTTTTTTCCATGTTGCACAAAACTCTGCTAGCAAAGTAATTGATTAAATACAATTTAAAATTTTACACACATACACCACCTTCATCTACCAAACAATCTATATTGAATCAATGGACATATCTTTCATTACTATTTAACGTTGAACACGTTAACATTATCTTAAAAAATAAGACAACCGTGTATCGTACGGGCAAAAAACTGGTATATAATAAAAAAGAGAACAAGGGTCACTATTCACACACTGCCAATATATTGCCCTATGACCCCAACCTTTTCATGTATGCTGCACTTTGGTCCTCCACCATTAAAAAGTAGAATTTACATTCTCAACCTTTTATTTTGGAAGCACTTAGTAGGTCAGCATTTTCTTTAAAAATCAATTTTACCCTCAGCTTTAATTAAAAAAGAAGAAATGAAAAGAGAGAGAGAGAGAACTAGAAAAAGAACTAAACTGACATTCACCTTTTTGGCATAAGTAGATGGGGATGTGTGCACGCGACGGTGAATTTCGAGGTGGAGGTTGTTTGGTCAATAGGGACAGGTTGAGGACTTCCGTTGCTACATTCCCGAAAAGTTAAGTGGCCACATAGAATATTCCTACACTTTGGGTTAAGAATCATAATTCTATCGTAATTTTAACTGCAATAATAGTGGCTTTGTTACTTTATCCAATAAATTGACAACTTTGATCTAAATGGTTTATCATGTTTTTACTCTATATGCATATATATTAAAGGGATATATAAGGTGGTTGCAAAATATAATTTCAAAATTAAGAAATTAGGTTTATTATTTCAAAAATCAGATCTTAATTAGATTTTATTAATTAAATAATTAAATAAAAAATTATTAATAAAAAATATGAATTTTACAGAATTATTCAATTTATGATTACAGTTACATACTAGTCATTATTATAAATGTCATAATCACAAAATTTTTAAGTCACAATTTCTTTCTTGATCATAAATTATCGAATTAATGGTCACTTGTTATTTCTCGATCATTAATTATCAAATTAATTGATCACATATTATTTATCGATCATATTTCACAAATTTTACAAATCACAACGTATTAAAATGATCGATCATGTATTTTTTCGATCACGCATTACAAATTTTATAAGTCACAACTTATTTTACAGTCACAAATTATTAAATCAATTAATAACATCTTAACAAATTGTTAGTCACAATTAAGAATTTAATTACAATCTCACTTTTTTAAGTCACATATTATTTATTGATCACAAATTATTTAATTTTATCGATCACATAATATTTATTGATGACAAATTAACCAAGTAGTTATTCATAAACTTTCAAATAATTGGTCATACACACTCTTCATCACATTCCATACCACTCCCACTCCAACCCCACCCCACTCCACCTTAAATATTTGGTCACAAACACTCGCATACTTGTTAAAATCACTTTCATTCTATCCACACCACAACCCCAAAACATCGACACTAATAAACGGCTAGCCACCTCACCACCACAGTCACTGCCACAATCATTGTCGCCACACAATCTCAAAACCACCACCACACCACCGCTATCCCCATTACCACCACAATACATAATTACAAAACCATCTTTGTCAATCTTACAATCTCAAAGTCACCAAAACACCATCGTCTAGCCACATCACAATCTCAAAATCATTGCTNTAATAATAATAATAATAATATAGGGTGCGATGCTGATAGCAAGTTTCATTTTTCATTATACCCTGTCAAAATAACTTACGGCACTGTACTACCCATAGCTGCCCAACTCCAACAAATGTTGCTCGAACAACATTACTGTAAACAATTTGGCATTTTAATATTCTAAAATTAATTTGCGTTACCAATAGTCGCCACAATTACATGCACCACCGTTGAAGTGGTGGAAACGGTTAGGATCACGCAGGATTATTGTTCTTCCAACAATCTTCGATATGTGTTTGATTGCTGTGTGGCAATCTGCACAAACCCGCAAGTTTTTGAACACACGAATTGGTCTCCCAGCTGGAATCTTAATAATCCCAAAAGCGACGGCTAATTTCTCACTGTGATACTTGAGCATGTGCTGTTTCTCCTCTTCCTCTACATCATGCAAAACCAATTTTGTGGCTGAGACGTAACCATCACGTTTGATCTGTAAATCTATCTCCTCCAAGAAAGCATATATTCTGCCACTCTCAGGATGGTTGGAGTCTCCGACTGAAAATGAATGGATTTTGTTTTGAACCTCAACCCAGCTGTATCCAGGTACTTTTTTAATGCCAGTATCCCTCATTTTTAATCTCATCTTACCAACATCAGCCCACCTGCCTGAAGCTGCATATAAGTTTGAAAGTAGGACATACATCCCAGCATTCCAAGGTTCCATAGCAAAGATCATTTCAGCAGCCTTTTCTCCTAACTCGGTATTGCCATGAATCCTGCTGGCACCAAGAAGAGCTCCCCATGTTGCTGCATCTGGTTCAAAAGGCATACTTTTCATCAAATTTTGAGCATCATCTAGGCGTCCAGCTCGACCCAGTAGATCAATCATGGATGTATAGTGCTTTGAATTTGCCAATATGCCATAATCATGATTCATGGAGTGGAAGTACTCTCTGCCTCTGTCTACCA
>NW_019240113.1:4540-8826 GCF_002742605.1 Olea europaea var. sylvestris
CATGGATGTATAGTGCTTTGAATTTGCCAATATGCCATAATCATGATTCATGGAGTGGAAGTACTCTCTGCCTCTGTCTACCATGCCAGAATGACTACACGCAGACAAAACACCAACCTATATGTAAAGAGAAACCACTAATAAATACTCAAACTTGATGGATAGACATTCCACTCATAAAAATAAAAAACTAGAAGCCTTTTCCATTCATCAGCTGAAAAATTCAACTTTAGAAGACCAGAACATCATGTCTTAAGTTTGGATCATTTAGAAATATATACTCCTCAGCAATACGTCACGAAACCAGTCAAACTTAGGAACTCTTCTTCAGATAAGGAATCCTTTTTCCCCCATTCTTTCATTCTTTATTCATCATTTCATCATCTTTTTCAGAAAGGTCAATTATTTCCAAAGGTAATGCGTAAGAAAAATATGAATGGAATGGCTATTGAGATCAGTCAAATGAGTCAAAACCAGGTTCAAATACTTCCAGTTCAAGTTCTGTAGGCATGTAAAGCACTCGAGAGACTATTGATGCTAATACAACAGACAAAAAAGGTTCCTTGGACAAAATTACATTGCTTAAAATTTATAAGGTGTTCAGGTCAAGTTTACCATGGTAACATCATCTGGCTTGATAGATGCTCTCTTCATTGATTCGAAAAGAGTGAGAGCTTCTTTGCCAAATCCGTGCCTAGCGTAGCCAATAATAATCGTGTTCCATGAGACTACCTCCTTATCCTCGATACCCTTAAATACTTCATGTGCCTCATCAATGCTTCCACACCGACAATACATAGCAAGAAGTGCATTTCCCACGTAGCACCCAGACTCATATCCTGCTTTAAAAGCACATCCATGCATTTGCTTCCCTAACTCAAAAGCAGCAACATCAGCACATGTACTCAAGATACTAGTAAATGCTGATCGGTTTAGCCTCTCCCCATCTCTTTTCATTTCCAAAAACATTTGTAATGCCTCCTCGCTGTCACCAGATTGAGAATAGCCAGAAATCATAGCTGCCCAAGTGATGCAATCCCGATGAGGCATTCTATCAAACAAACTTCTGGCATGTGCAATTTCACCATTTTGAGCATACCCAGTTATCATTGTGTTCCACGTACTAACATTTCTCCTGGGCATTGCTTCAAACAACTCCCTCGCTGCAACCATATTCTTATCTTGCACATATCCTGCTACCATTGCATTCCACGAAACAACATTCTTCTCTGGCATCTCATTGAAAATTCTCCTTGCCTCATCTAACCTCCCATTTTGTACATATCCTGAGACCATAGCTGTCCATGTAAACACGTCACGAAATGGGGACTCTTCGAACAATTTCCTTGCCTCATCCAGCTTCCCATTTTGTGCATAACATGTAATCATTGTGTTCCATGAGACCTCGTCCTTGACTGGCATCTCTTGAAAAATCTTCTTTGCCTCCACCAACCTCCTCTTCTTCAAGTAGGCACCAATTAAACAATTCCATGAAACCACTGCCCAATGCTCTTTAGTCTCAAACAACCTCCTAGCCTCTTCTATCATCCCATTTTGCACATAAGCCGCAAGAATCCCATTCCACGAGATCTCATTCTTCTCAGGCATCGCATCGAAAACCCTCCTAGCCTCATCTACAAACCCGTTCTGTGCATATCCTGACAATATCGTGTTCCATGAGACAACATCCCTTTCCGGCATTTGATCAAACAACTTCCTAGCAGCCCCAAGATTTTTGTTCCTTATATGACCACTAATAATAATATTCCAAGAAACCAAGTCCTTCTCAGGCATTTGATCGAACAGATTATGGGCGAGTTCGAACTTTTGATTCGACAAGAACCCAGATATCATTGTGTTGTAGGATACCGAAGTTTTCCTGGGCATGGAATTGAACAAAAGCAGAGCTGAGTCGCATTGTCCATTCCGCATATGGTTGGTGATGGCGATGTTGCATTTCACAATGTCGGAGTCTTTGAACTTGTTCTTTTTATGTTTTGGCCGTGAATTTCTACAGGGTCCTTCGACAGAATTGTGGGTTTTATGATGTGGAAGTATTGTAATTGGAGAATCGGACAATGTTCTGGACTGCAGTGAGCGCAGGCATCTGTGTGCCTGTCTAAAGCGCATAGTTTTAATAAAACTCTCGTTTCAGTTAGTACAGTTTTCAAATTTGGTAGTTGGGTTCGCGGTCCCTCGGAGCAATCTCTTCGTAAATAGCAGCGAAGGCCCCAACCTTTCATACTAGGTTCATCTGTATCCTAATCTACAAAATGGGGCATCAACGTTACCGTTGTTTCGATTTTGTTACCCCTTTGTCCTTGCTTTCATTTTCCATCATTAAAAAAAATAAAAAATTATTAAAATAGTATGTTATGAATAGCATTGAGAGGGTGTTTGGTGGGAATTATAATTAAATTTTTTATAAAAATTTTTAAAATGTGTGGTTGAAAAGTTATGGATCCCATAAAATATGTGGTTAAAATTTAATGTTGACTTTGAATTGAGATATTAATTGGATTTTAGTTCAAAACAATCATGCGCTTAATTCATTGAAAAAAGTCTCTCCGAAAACCTCATTATTTTTAGGTAGAGAATTTGAGTCACCGATGTTGTTTTATCCATCACTTTAGGAGGGCGATTAGGGTTTCTCTAGGCCCAGGATGCAAAATAATTCATTAACAGGGATTTTTACAATTAATAGAAATGATCTTGTTACACCTCAACACACGTGGCATCCAGACTAGGACCCTTTATCCATGTGGCAAAAATGAATGTCGGCAAAGTGGCTGACCTATTCACGGTATTAGAACCACTTCATTGAAGCCCTATTCATGGTGGCGAGGCTAGGAAGCATAGTCCGAGGCCCATCCTTTTTGCTATTTTGAAGTTCAAGGTTCTGAGGCGTGCAGCTTCGGAAGAGTTCGAGGCCCATCCACCTGGTGCTGACTTATGCGAAGGAGATCCTGAATCATGTACGAAATCTTTTAGGAATGATTGATGGAACACTAATAATGAGTATGAATGTCTTGTCAACAAAAATGGACTCTGTGTAAGCATTGAGTGTACTATAGGTTAGCATGTCAAAATTTATGCCTATGATTAGATGCTTGAATTAAGGAAATGAGACCACGTGTACTTCCATCCGAGGGTCGCCATTTCATTTGTAACACCATAAATACCCTCTAATGTAACATGGAAGAGAATAATGCAACTTTTGACACTACAAACTACTCTTGTTCTTCTTTCTTGCAAATTACATATTTACTCAACCATAAATTTTTGTTACCTGCAAATTATGATTCAATCAATTGTAAGATATGGAGATGAGTCGATCTTAATTAACTAATCATATCTTTCATCCCGCTCTTAAGTTAATAATCATCGAAACTCCTTTTGACTTATTAACTCACCTTGGCTACAGATTTGTATATCAATGTAAGTGGATGAAACACAGATCACAATCTCATACTATCTAAGAGTGACGAATCTTTACATTCACAACTTTCATATGATTCTTGACATGCCTGAATGATATCATATTAGCATAAATAAAATGAATCAATTGTATTAAAAATATTTATGTCCAAAATTGATTGGGCTTAGAACACAACACTTACAAAGGGTTACCAACAATTTGCTTCCTACTTATGCCAATTTTTATATATGGAAAGTTAGGTTGGATGAAAAATGCTTTTCTTGCAGCAAACAAGGAACTGTAATCCACATCTTGTTTGATTATGTTTAGGCAATAAAGAGATTTTAGTGAGGAAAAATTTATTACGTGTCGCTACCGAGGCTCAAGAAGAAACCTGCATGGCAATTAGTTAGAAGATTAAAAGAGGCTAACATTCCATGTCATCGAAGGTGAATATTACAAACCCTTGCTTCGTCCCAACTGGAGCGCCACGATTAAGTAAAAGCTCTATGGTTGAAGTAATGTGCCACTTGTAGCAAAACAACTAGAGATGTGATCCACCACTTCAGAATAACTACATAAGTGGTCGAAGCCTACATTATTGAATTGGAAGCCTTTTAACGACCCATGGAAGGCGATACGCTGTCTCAACGAAATGTCATATGAATGGTCAAAGTCCATATGATTGAAGGGAAAGCCTCTTAACTATGAAAGGAGTATATGTGATATACACTTCTCCCAAAATATCTTTTGCTTAAAGAACTTATGCAAATGATTGATGTGATCCCTATTGCAACAAAAAATAATTAGGTCTTGTTAGCTTACTACATAGTTATTTAGACCTAGGCCATATGGTGGCTTTTTTTTT
>NW_019240113.1:8841-53197 GCF_002742605.1 Olea europaea var. sylvestris
GGTGGTTTTTTTTTTTTTTTTTTTTTTTTTTTTCAGAATACATGAAAATTTTCTAGGGACAAAGATGTTTGATGTAATGACCTATGATAGGATGGTTTAACTATTAAGATGAAGCCACATGCTTTCTTATCGAATGGCCACCACTTTAGTCATCCCACTATAAAGCTGACAACCCACACCAACTTAGAGGTAATGAAATTTTAACTCTTCAAACATTGTAAGATTTTTTTTTGCTCTCTCTCTCTCTCTCTCTCTCTCTCTCTCTCTCTCTCTCTCCCTCTTTACATATATTCTCTATGTTTATACACTTTTGTGACTTGTACCTTAAACCTCGTCCCACACTTAATATTTTTTTCCTCATCGATAGAGTTTATCATTGGAATGTTCGTGATTGCCTTTTCCACAATCGAAGAAGACCATAAGTGACTAAGAGTTTGTTCAAGTGTAGAAAAGGAGCTCTTGTTGATGCAAGTGGAGATATGTTGGCGACGTTGGAAGTATATTTTTTAAGGTCAACAAATTGGCACTGTTCTTGAAAATCCATTATAACCACGACATCCCATGGGAAAAACTTTCTAAAAAATGCTTTAATTTTTCCTTTGAAAAAAGATTAAGTGGAGATTTACTTGAAAAAAGAGTATTTTGAGGCAAAAATTTACTTGGGATCCCTTTTTGAATAAAGGAGGCGTCCACCCACAATGAGTGCCAGTGAAGAAGATGTAAATCCAAGGAATAATTAGGCCTTTGAAGAAGAGGTCTTCCAAACCCATGTCAACCACCAAGACGCCATATCACTGTCACCGCTGAGGTGGTAGGATATTTGCACGTCTAACTGTAGAAGTGGTCGAATGGTCACCAATATAAGAAGTATTGCGACACAAAATGTCGCCATGCAAGAGCTCCTATTATAAATACACGGATAAGGAAGTTATCAAATGTCTCAAAACATATCCCAACCAGGCTTCTTCGACCTACAAGAAGAAAATGAGGTACAAAGACAAAAGACACATTCTAGTAAATACAGAAGATGTGCCAACCCCAATAAAAAGGAGGTATGAGTGGACGTGTCTTCAGATTATGCTTTCGATTGACTTACAAATGATCGGTTCTTTGGAGAAGATAATCCACTGAATATGAGCAAGAATAAAGGTCCCTAAGGCCCACCAGTATCTTTGATAGAGTCAGACCATTGGTGCCTAGATATAAGCCACCTCAGCAGCTTTCAGTAACTAGAAATGGGCCACAATCACCTTTTATTGTTTCAAGACATGAGCATATGGAAAGGTCAAGATCCACTAGTGCCCTACCTAGAAATAGACGTGAAAGAAGGGATAAGGAGAACTCGAGAACCATAACTGAAGTGTACAGCCTTCCATCTAACTTTAAATGGAGCGGCCGAGATTTGGTATAATAGAATAATAGCGGTGAGTATCAGGAGTTGGCTTGACTTCAAAAAGGCTTCTTGAATTAATAATTGGCCAAAAAAGATGGGAAAGCCTATATTCATCAATTCCAAGATAAGAGGACTCAATATGAATACCCTATTCTGGAGAGATATTTGTAATAAGAATCCTACCACCTATGATGAATAGGTAAAAGTAACGTTGAAATAATCAGTGAAGAGATGATTGATCATTATAATTGGGTTGCACAAGGGCTTTCACCTCTTTAGAGATAAATGGGTTGAGATTCTATTTTCCACTTGGTAAACCAATAATGGATGGCCAAGTCTTGGCCATGGTTACCATGAATGTTGTATCAACCCTAGCCTATGAAGAGGTTGTACTGGCAACCATACGGAACCAAGAACTGTCCCAAGTAGGCCAATCTTTCTAAGGCTTAGGGGATAGGCAATAGGCCTACGAATAGGTCTTATAATGATAGGCAACATATTGTACTTACCATCGAGTTCATGTCTACGATATAAGTTAGTGCAAGGATGTATCTCCATTTGTGGAGCGAGATAATCCCCGTGAACATAGGGAAAATATCCTTCACGAGGGAATTCATCTTCCCTAAGGCAAGTTCTATATCATGGATGAAACTAGGCGAGAAGATGCTTTAAAGATCATTCCATTTAATATAAAAGGAATGATGATAGAGATAGGCCTAGGAATAAGCAAAGGCAAAGGATGGACCCCCAGCTGAAGTGGATGTCATGCATCTATCCGAGAGATAGACACAGTGATAGAAGGTCCACATATATGAGGTGAGTCCCAAAAGTACGAAGGAACTATACTAGGGGAGCTAAAGATCTTCAAATGGCAAGCTGCATAGTCTATAACAATCCTCATGGGGCTGGGGATGTGTCATCTATTATTTTTACCAAGGAGGATGCGGCAAGTCTACACTATCCCTACTATGAGGTCTTAGTGGTAAGGGCTATAGTAGCCTGCAATTGGTTGAAGCACATGTTGGTGGACAATGGGATTCAGTCAACATTATATTTGGTTCCAAATATAATAAAATGCTAGTAGATCATGAGCTGTATGACCTCTCTACTTTATAGGTTCATTGGAGGTAGTATTATCCAAAGAGGAAAAATCACTCTTGCAGTTGAGAGAGGCATCTCTATAGTTAGTGGATAATAGTTCAGCCTACCAAGGAGTCCTAGGCAGACATGCTTTAAATGAAATATGGAATGTTACCTTCATCTTTCATGAAGTTCCTTATTTAACATGGTATTACAACTGTCAGAGGTAATAAGATGAGATCTACGGAGTGATACATTTTCTCCCTAAGATAAGCTAAACTCACACTATTAACATGGTATTATATGATGCTGAAATGATCAGCGCACTTGAAGACGGACAAACTTTCGAAGAAAGAGGAGACAACGAAATGAACTTGGCTACTAAATTGAAAAGTTAAAAGATAGGGTTCAAAGTAATTTTCCCGTGATTAATTTTGGTTGGGCCTCATAACTTTTCAAAAGCATTTGGGTCTATTAGATCTTCCATTTAACTTTTGGGCCATGGTAATCTATCTCTTTTTCAAAAGCATCTTGGTCTATTGTAGTTCTGTTTGTGTCATTCTTATGGGCTGCATTGGGTATTCTTCTTCTTGATTATATTTTATTTCTAGAGCTGAGTTTTAGGAGACCAATTAGTTTTGATTATTCTATTGGTACCGCATTCGGAGCTACAGAAAGTGGCAAGAGAGAATTGACCTATCAGGAATAAATATCAGCACGTACCAATTTAGTCAAAATGACAAAGTTCATCATATCCATTTGATATATATTACATCTTCATTGAGCCATATTTTTATTTTCAGTAGCAGCAAGCATTTTACATTGAGTTAGTGAGAGCCTATGCGGGTTTATTGTCCTAAATAAACATGAACACATGCTGCCAAGATAAATTAAAACTATGGCCTGCACTGCATTTGTTACCCTCAGTAATCAATTTGGTAAAAATGCATGTGTCGCGTATTTTACATGGTTTAATTGGAGGTAAATTGGATTGAATTTTGTAATTTGACCTTGTCTACGTGGACATAAAACTTTGTACAAATTTGACACCACACACGAAATTTGAGGAAAAAATGAAGATTGTACTTCAATTGCTTTCTTTATTAATGTCGTGAGGCTACATACTACAACTTGGGCAGAAAATTCAAACTTAGGACTATGCACACCAAGTGTTCAACAAAAAACTTAGCTTGTACATTTCTCGTTCAAAGATCCCATTGATCATCCCAATTGCTCAAGGGGAGTCTTAGTTCATCATTTTTTATTATTGAAGGTGGGTTCATCATAAGTCCTTGTTCCTTAGCTTTAAGAGATGTTTATTCCTCGCCTCCCAGGTTTACGAAATGTTTATTCATCATCATGCGATATATTTATTCCTCATCTCGTGGGATGTTTACCTTCCATCTAGACATATGTGGATTCCTTGATTTTGCAAGATGTTTATTCCTTGTATCACAGTATGTATTCTTATCGTATCGCCAGATAAATTCTTTGGCTTTGTGAGAGGTTTATTTCTCATCTCAGGGGATGTTTATGCTCGCTTAGCCATCCACGTCCCTGAGATATGATAAAAGAAAGGTGCATTAGCGACCAATACATTATAATTGGATTAGTTATTAGGAATATGATGGAACGTGTGTCGACACTAGCGAGTTAGCGCAACGACTTATGCAAATTCCTTGCTTTACGAGATGTTTATTTCTTGCCTCACGTAATGTTTATTTTTTGCCTTGCCAAATAGATATCTTGGTTTTGCGGGAAGTTTATTCGTTACGTCAGAGGACATTTATTCACCTAACCAGATGCATAATCATTGGCTTTGTGAGTTGCTTATTCCTTGTCCCTCACTATTTTTGAGCACAGTTATACAACAGGTCAAGTTTTATACTACAATTATTTGAAATGCGTATGGAATCTCACACCAGGTCCAAGGTTCCCACGATTTCAATTGCAATTGCTAATCTCTTCATTCCCTTCCATCAGCTAGCAATCATATGCATACTATTATAAGTAACCATTGGGAATATTAATGAAGGAAGAGCCAATCATATAGACCTTTGGGATTTTGGCTAGGTTCATACATGCATTGATCCATACGAAAAACCTGCTTTAGAGCTAGTCTAGCTTCGAGAGTTAGAGATGAATGAGTCTTCATGCCTGGGGGGTCGTTTAGAATACTACATAATATCAAAGTGAAAAAGATCCCCACGTAGATCTCAATTGTTGATCTATTAATAAGCTTGGGACATCACTGAGAGCAAATGATTGAAGTTTTGCAAAAGGCCCATGTACTTATTGGAAGGAGTATTATATTGATTTTTTTTCCTTTTAAGTAGTTGAAAGAAAGAACAGCTAAAAAGAATCTAATAAAGGGACAAAATGTAAGATGAAGACTTTTTTTGCCCTTTTCAACTCCACGGTTTTTAGTTTAATGTGGTTGAGATAATTATATTGCCAATCAAGCGCAGGATGTACTATTGATTGATAACAGACTAGTATCTCTACCAATTGCAAAATAGAAGGAGAACTCACTGTCCAAGTGAAGGGAAAGGAGATTGGAGAGTAGAGACCTGAAGCATAGCTGACGCACAAGATCCAATCTTTTTTTTCAATTCTTAGAAAAGTGAATTCCAAAATACCATAAGTAAGCAAAATCGATTGGGCCTAAAAGATACTCTGAGGAATAAACAAAACACATATTCAATACTAACCTTTTGTTGAACACAATCATTTGTGGAGATGGGGCTCTCTATTGAAAGATTCAAGAAGTAACTCCACTTTCTGGGATGGAAAAAATTACCCACAAACCAAACATAGCTCAGTATTTCACTTTCACAAGTAAACCAAAAATAAAACTAATCAAGAAAAAGATGCATACACAGAAAGAATGAAAGAAGACCAACCAAAGTTGCATTGGTCATTCAAACTTTAGGACATCATAGTACCTTAACTTGCGGGTATTTGGTTTATAAATGGAAGGTAGGGGATAGAGATAGGATGGAGTCTTAACTTGGAGTGGATCTCAGGACTAAATCCTCCCTTTTCTTTTAGGTGTTAAGTTCTATTATATATGATCTTATTCTTAAATGTGATTGAACTGAGGTGGTTAATAAAATGTTAACATTTTTAGTGTGACTTCATTTCCTATTTTCACACAAATTTCTCTCTTTCTTACGTTGCTTTCTGGGGCCCCTGCTAGATGCCACGATGAAGTGAGAACCCATTTGTGGCACCCAGGCGATGGAGTTTGAAAAAATGGTTTGGAATTTTTCTTGCTCGGGCGCTGCTATCAAGAGAATGAGTTTTCCAACAGTAACGTCTTTTTGAAAACTTTGATTGTTAAGAGGATATTAGGATCCCTCAACTCTGTAATTTTCTCTTTCATTTTTAATCCTATGACATTAAAGAGTACTTTAGATGTGGTGAGTATGGTCATATGGCTATGGATTGCAATAGGAACAATCGTGGTGGTAATGGAGGATGTTACACCTGTGATGCTCTTAGTTTTTTGTCACGGGACTAACCCTCTACGGGCCAAGTGCATGGTGGTAATAGTGGCGCTATGAAGATACCCATGTGACCCATATAGATAAAGATAGCTAAAAGATGACGAAATAGAAGAAAGAAAAGTGAGAAGGCTTAGCTCAAAGACAAAGACTTGAAAGAGATTGTTGAAGAAGGAATTCTGATATGACTGATTGCCTTCTCTCTTTCTTCCTCGAGTACATGTCTTCTAGTTTTGTGAAGAGCCTTTCAAGCAACTTTATTCTAGCATTACATCATTACTTCTATCTAGAGGTGGTAATTGGATTGAGTGGCTCGTCGACTTGCCTGCTTGACTTATTTGGGGCCCATGAAGTGCTTATGCTCGTCTAGGACAAGTTTGAGTATGAGCTATAATACCCCAAATTTCACGTTATACATTTGGCCAATATGATTCATGCATTTCATACTAGTTACATTGTCATTTGCGTTAATTTCCTAATTGCTTCTCTTGAAATGGTGCATTTGATTATCAAGGCTTTAAGATCTTTAAATGGTGGTAGTCTTTGACTCCTCGACCTAAGTGGTAGATTTTACATTGAGCTATGATGAAAAATTAGGTCAACTGAATGTTGGAGATTAGCTTGGTAAATAATGGAATATTGAAAATGTCGAAAATTAGTATCGACAAAGGTTCAAACTTTTCATTCGGTAAGGTCCCCTCAAACCCTAGGTAAGTAATTGACATATTTTGAATATTAGGCATGAATTGACATGATCACGGTGCAATAATATATGTTTCATTTGACGTTATAAATATCAAGGTGCGAATTGTTGAAATCGATCAAGAATCGGGTGTCAATCGGGTAAGTAATTAAATGAACGGTTGAGGAATAAGCTCTATAAAATATTTTGGAATCTTAGGGCAAGTGAAATGGTTGTAAACACATCAACATAAGCCAAGGATATTTGATTTATACCTATAAAGACAAATATAAAATCAGATATTTTTTTGGGAACAATATATTAACCTGGTCGTTAGAATTCACCATTTCCAATTTAAGGAACATGTTTCAAAATTCAGAAATCAAATCATAAATGGATATATAATATATAATATATTTATATATGGTATGACTAAATATAGTTCCTGAAATCAAACAATCAGTTACCATTCCAATAGAATTTTCCAAAAAAAAAAAAAAAACAGTATCATCGTCTCTGGAAAAAAATTACAAATATTAATATGGCGCAATTCTTCGCGATTACGACTTTCTCAAACTGCAATTGAAAAATAGTTGTCTATGGAGGTCACAATTAATCGGATTCTAGTGGACACAGTCATTCATCAGTGTATTTATCCGAAACAGTTGTGCCATCTGGAAAATAGTCGGTATGTGATGTTACGTCTATTTCAATTGAAAATAGATAGCAAACAACGATTATTTGCATTATTTGGTCGTATTTATATGATATTGGTCACAAACGCGTATTACAGATCTATGAATCTTAAAATGTGGTTGTGACCAGAATATATGTTCGCGATGTTGATTTTTTTCTTTATTGCAAAATGTGTGAGGATTTGTGACTAGGCTTTAAGTTTGTGACGTTAAATTTATGGTAATTATGCCCGTCAAGTTGTGAAAATCATAACAGAATGTCTTCGTGACCAGAATATCTGTTTGTGACATTATTTTCTATCTATATCGCAAAATTATGGATTTGTGACCATACTTTTTTGTCTGTAAATGCCTACCATGTTATGAAAAACATATGAGAATGTTTCTATAATTAAAATTAGTCTCTGTGACCATATTCATGTACGTGTCTAGAATTTCTCTCTCCACCATTTACTCTCCAGTTTCTCAAATATTTTCGTAATCTATAACCCATATCTGAATGAATTGTGATTTGTAATATTATTTGTTATTGAATTTTTTTCTTGTGCACTATTGCAGAAATGTGATATGTTCACGTATGATTGTTATATAGAGCACATTCACCCTTGGTCTTGTTCGATCATACTTTCTATTATGTAAAGCTCATGGAAACAGTAATGATAGAGTTCAGTTTGGATCCTACAAAGGTCGTATTGCAATGAATTACATATTGAACATTGATTTGCCTCCGGTCAGAATAAATAGTGACAATAATGTTTTGGTGTACATGACTCTAAAAGGTATAGATCTTGACTTGTGCACACGAATGTCAGCTGTGAAGAGCTAGCATGCAAATGTGACCTATGATCTGTGCACAAATGTCTGTGATCTGTGACCTAGACATATAAATCTGTTACAATGTGACCTTTGTACAAAAAGATATGACCTGTGACTAGTGCCCTTGACCAAAGCAAACAAATCTGTGACTTGTGACTTGAGCACACAGCTGTAACCCATGACCTGAGCACGCAAAGTGATCAGTGACTTGTGCACATGAGTCTGAGCACGCCAATGTGAGCTGTGAAGAACTAGCACGCAAATGTAACCTATGACCTGTACACACAAAGGCAATCAAATCTGTGACCTGTGACCTTGGACCCGTGACCTGTGACCTTGGATCCGTGACCTGTGATGAAAAATTTGTGACCTGATCATATAAATCAAACATCTGGAACCTAGGCATCGAAGTGATTAACAACTAAAAATATAACATCTAAATGATACTAGGAGAACTATGCCCTTAGAGAGTGTAAGTTACATTGAGCATTCAAACAACAGTAGAAATGCGAAACTATTAGAAAATTGGAAAACACATGATCAAAAGCAGTTCCACTATTACATTAACATAAACATTCAAAATTTCCATGTATCTGTTCCCAGCATTTCAAAATATAAAAAAAAATTGCAAACCTAAGCCACTAAACTAAAATTCTGCAATCATTCAATTACGATCTCTCTCTCCTTGGCTTCATCCGAGTTGTTGACATCTTGATCTCTTTATGTTTAAAGAGTAATATTGCAATGTCCAACCTAGCTCGACTAGCATCAATTGGGGCTGCAATACGATTTCATGGCATTCCATGTAGTATGAAAAACATGTGTCTGCTAGGATAGCCGATTGTTCATCAGTGAATTTCGATGTGAAATTTGACAGAACATTCATTTTCGTATTGGTTGTAATTTTACCCAGAAACCGAAAATCTTCTGGGATAATATACTTCCATTCCTGCATCACAATAAGAGAGGGGAAACATGTCATATTCTCAAATTGATCACATTATATTCACATTGTGCACGAAATCAAGAACATTGTACTATCTACGAACCTTTACAAAAATATCTCACAATCTGAAGATAGTTCTTAATATTGGTCACAATTCACAATCAGGGTGGTCATAATCCATTTTGGTCACACGAAAACATCTCATAATATAAAGATATTTCATAATCTTCGTCTTAATCCACATTTCCCGCATTGGTCACACAAATCAGGGTGGTCACACGAAAACGTCTCATAATCTGAAGATAGTTCATAATTTTGGTCACAATCTACATTTCATGCATTGTTTACACAAATAATACTGGTCACAACCCATATTGGTCACACGAATCATATTGGCCACAATCCATATTCCTAAATGGTGTATGATTTAATATATCTACAAAGAAGTGGTGTATGATTTAATTTATGCTACAATATAGTTATTGCATTGAGTCTGCGACTTCCCCCATCACAGCATTTACAATGAGATTGCCTATGCAAACATCAAAATCTAGCACACTAGAAACATCTCACAATATATTGATATTTCATTATCTTGGTCACAAACATTTCAGGCATTGGTCACACAAATCAGGGTGGTCACATGAAAACATCTCACAATCTGAAGATAGTTCATAATCTTGGTCACAATCAATATTTCACGCATTGTTCACACAAATAATACTGAAAAGATTTCCTAACAAATTAACAATATGCTATTCATCTCACCCAAATTAATTAGAAAAATGGATTATTCATAATCTCAAAGGACAAAAAAATCAACTTACAGTTTTCGATTTCGATTTTTGCGAGTCAGTCGGCGTTTTGGGGATTTCTTCATGAACTCTCTTTTTTTCTTTCGGTCTTCTTCTCTTTCCCCGTTCACTTCCAGATGCGTCGTCGGAAATGGATTGAGATTTTCAGCCACACCTCTTCATAATGGCCATTTTACAAGATTCCCGATACCAACCATTCCCTCCATATTTTGACCTTCTTGGAAAGCAAACAGAACTGTGTGGCTTTAGAGATTTTGCTTAGGTACCATGAGAGAATGGGGTAATAGGTTTGACTGTCGATTGAAATGAAGTAGGAGATAATTTGTGAAATTTGGGTAAAAATCTATTTGGTTTTATTGATTGATAGAGGGTATGTTCGAAGATTTTGTAGTTTCTAAGAGATTGTTTACTATTTTGAAAACTTTCTCTCTCTAATTTTAACGTTAAAAGCAAAAGCATTAAAGATGAATAAATATTTATTTAAAGCATAATAAAATATTAATTAAAACCTGATTTTTGTATTATGGAACTTAATCATTGGTTTATGAAATTGGATCTTTAAATACTGGGCAGGCTATAATTTACTCTTCTTCTTCTTTTTTTTTTTTTTTTAACTAGTGACCACCTCATGCTTGGAATATTTATCATTTCAATACCTATATCCTTTAACCTTAAGGAATCAATCTCCTGTCCTATCCCCTAAGTGCTTAATAAAGGATGAATATATATATATCTTATAACTCATAAATGGATCCAAATATAATAGTAAGAAAGTCAAAGATGGCTGCAAATGAGACACCTCCTACATACCTTGTGAGGACTTGTCAATCTAACATTTAATTCCTTCAACCTTAAGGCCTCCAGCACGCCTTCTAAACCATTATCACTATATATTGGATAGAATACATCTTCTGAGACACATATGGCTCCATATAAGGTAAGGAAAAGGTCAAAGTTGGCTGCAAGATCCACATCCTACTTGGACAATTCATGCTTAAGGTTATTTGTCCTACAACCAAAATTTTCTTCACCCTTAAGTATCACTCACGACCCCAATATTTAAGATTATTTATATATCTCTTAAATAAGTTATTCAACCCTCCAAATTTATTCGCAAGTGACCCCGAGAGAAAGAGAGAGCAAAGGAAGCAAAGAGAAATAGGAAAATAAGAAACTGGAATTGAAGTTTGAACATGTTAGTTCAACTCACAGTTTTGAAGTCTTTCCTTAGCTCTTTTTGGTGCTTTATAACCTATTCAAACTTTGAACTTGCTTGAAATTAGGTGGGAGGTTTTGATGATTTTATGATGGCAAAATAGGGGCAATTAATTACAAGAATTTTGAAGAAAACAACCTAGACTAAGGTAGGTTGCTGGTTTTGAATGGTTTCAAACTTGATTTTGGATGATACTTAGAGTATAACTTATATCTATCAATATTCACATTTTTATATGCAAGCATGAAGTATAGAAGTGATTTTTAATGGCCCAAAATTCTATTGGTGACATACTAATACAATGGAAAATCGAAAACTTTCACAAGGAAAACAATGCTGCCTGATTTGATGTGGTGAAAAAGGGACGGTTTTTTAGGCTGAAAACATTTCACTTGTCATGACTTTAGAGCATGATTTCCATCACATACATGTTATAGAAGTATGGTAAAATTTTGGGAGTTGTTGGATATAGACAAGGGGGTGAGAAAGGATAGGAAAAATAATTGGACGGGAGTGGAAATCTGAAAACAGGTTCTGTCCATTTGTGTGTTTAATGTGATTTCAACCTTTACATATCAATTAATTATCTCTTGGGCCTAGAAAATAGATTCTAAGCAATGTTAGGTTGTTGACAACAATTGGATAACGTTAATGTTCATAATTGGACTCAAGAAATAGCAAGGTTTATTGGACGAGATTGTAATACCGTTAGTAACTTGATATGAAGAATTCGTTTAAATTATTTTGTAGTGAATGGACGTATTTTGGGATTGTTTGTTTAAGGCTATTAAATTGAGGTTGTCTTTAATATTAGAAGGTAATATAGGTGATTTTCCGACGTTGAGTAAAAAAGGAAAGTTATCTAATCTCTGTAGGAGCTTGCACACACAAGGGCAAAAGGTAAGTAAAATTTCACTTGCAACTACGATGCAAGAACCTAGTATCTGCGATAGGGTAATGTTGGAATATTTACATGACTTTAGTAAGAGGCTCATTTACATCATATGATGGTTAAGATTATTGAGCATGTGGTTGCGGAATCCAATGTCATTGATTTTCATTAAGCATGTCATTCATAAGCATTTTCCTCAGCATGCATGATATATGATCATGGTTGAAAATCCAGCATTCAAAACATGGTTTCAAATCGAGTTTTCCATATAAATATTTTATTGACCACTACTAGGGCACCAAGGCATGCTCGTGTAATATGTTTTTGGCATCGTGGGTGATACTTCCTAGGTAATTGGAAAGGTAGATAGGGGATGGGCCTTTGGTAAACACCAGAGGGTAAACCACTTAACAGTGTCTTTGTGATATTATGATTATTGGCGCTGCCAGGTGGGAGACTTCGTGGGTGATCTTAGAGGTAGTTAGGGGATGGGCCTCTAGTGGTCACGAGAGGATGGTCCACTCGTCGATGTTGTTATTGGCCTATTGATTATTGATATTACGCAGAGCTCTATCCAGTGCATAGTAGATGGGTCAAGGTCCAATGAAATGAAAGATTTCAAATAAAGTTATTCTGAGCTGATTTTGATGAATACTTGAATATGACACATCTTTAGTAAAATATTTAAAATGAATGACATGGTGTCATATATCATTGGAACTCATACTCATGACATGCATGATTTTGCTTACTAAGCATAGCTTATATAGGTCTTGCATTGTAGGTGAGTATGAAAATATATAGAGATCATGGCTAGTTGTGGAGCTCTTATGAAATTTTAGAGTTCAATGTACATGAATGATGACATGTAGGGTTATTTTGTGAACTATTGTTTTGAGCTTACAGTCTATTATATTATATTTTGGGGATCCTGTTGTATAACTTTTGAAATGGCCTATAGATATGTTTATAACCTTAGAACATATGTGTTGGATTATGGTTATATGATCTTTGGGTTATATGATCTTTGGTTTCGATATACCATATGATTGTTACAGGTGATTACGAGTTAACAAATAGGGACATAATTGGATGTTTATTTCATTTTATCAGGTGGAAAAAAATGTATATGTGAAATTCTATGTCTAGGTCTAGTCATCAATTTCATTCCTACACAGGTTAATGTATTGTTAGGTATGGTTATCTATGTGAATGGGGGTGTGACAGAGAGTGGTATTAGAGCGAGGTTATACTTCTGTAGACTGTCCATGCACATGATCTCGGAGAACGAAAGAGCATAGCTAAGCCAGTAAGGTTTATTTTGTTTCATTATTTTTGTATACTCCATGAATGATATTGGCCAATCTTTATTTGCTGCCATGGTGAGAACGAGAGATGCTAGTAATAGTAGAGCTAAAACTCAAAGGCAAGAGGCTTCTATTCAAGATAGTAGTCAAAATGTTGTTATTGATAGACTTACAAAATTAGTTGAGTGCCAATCTCAACAAGTTCAGCAATTAATACAACAAAGAGAAATGGGAGAACAACAAATGGATGAATTCTTACAAACAGAACAAAGGGCTGAACATATTGAGACAGTTGGAAAAAGATTTAGCAAACTAAACCCTCCAATATTTGAGGATGCATTATATCCAACAGTAGCAGAGGATTGGTTGAGAACTTTAGAGAATATGTTTAGGTATTCGAGAGTTTCAGAAGTAGAAAAAGTGGTTTACGCATCCTTTATGCTACGAGGTAGTGCTGGACACTGGTGGGATACGATGAGTAGCATTGAAGATGTAAATGCTATAACTTGGGATAGATTTAAAGAGCTATTTCGTAATAAATATTTAATAGCCCCAATTCGAGCCATAAAGATGAATGAATTTATACAGCTAAAACAAAGAGGGATGATAGTGAGAGAGTATATTCATAAGTTTGAGCAACTATCTAGGTTTGCTGCCCACATGATTAATACTGATGTACTAAAAGTAAAAAGATTTCTTGAGGGCTAAGACCAAAACTTTATAGAGATGTAAGCATGGCAGGAATTCAAGGTGTCTCATATTCTCAAATTGAGAAGAGAGCATTAGTTACAGAACAAGCCGAACAAAGATTTCGTTGTGCTCAAGAGGCTCGATGATAGTTTAGACAATGTCAGGGACATTGTTGGCCTAGGAATGATAAGGAAAAAGCATTCCAAGGATAGAGTCAAAAGCCTAAGTTTCAACTGAGACAAGGACAACAACAACGAGATCAGGGCAATCATCCAAAGATAGATCAAGGAAAAGCTTCAACAGCACAACCATCTTGCCCTAAATGTGGTGGACAGCATACTAGAGCATGTGCTATAGAGACTAAAGTATGTTATGTTTGTGGAAAGGTGGGACATCTTGATAGAGCATGCCCAGGTAATCTAAACCCTATAGAGCAGAAGAAGGTACCAGCTAAGGTGTTTACTATTACAATATCACATGCTGACACAAATCCATCAGTGGTAATAGGTAAATTCTCTATCTTTGACATCCCAACACTCGTACTATTTGATTCTGGAGCTACGCATTCATTTGTGTCTATTGAGTATGTGAGGAGGTTGGATAGGACACCTAATGTATAAGAGGTCGATTATAGTGTGAATGTTCCATCTGGAGATATAAAACAAACCAATTTGATTTTAAGAGCCTATGTGATTCTTATAGAAAATCGAAAACTATATACAGATTTCATTGTGTTGAATATGAGAGATTATGATGTAATTTTGGGTATGGATTAGTTGTCAAAATATTAAGCTGCTATAGATTGTACGAGGAAATTAGTAACCTTTCAACCTTTGGAAAATGAACCATTTACATTCAGTTGGATTAGGAGAAGTTTCAGATTTCCTGTTATATTAGTATTGAAAGCACAAAGGTTACTAGATAGTAGGTGCGTAGGGTATTTGGCTAGCGTTATGGCTATTAAAGCACAACACAATCCGAATCTTAGTGATGTGCCCATAACACAAGAATTTCCAGAGGTATTTCTTAATGATTTACCTAGGGTACCACCAGATCGTGAGATAGAGTTTTTGATTGATTTAATTCTAGGAACATCTCCAATTTCCAAGGCTCATTATAGAATGGCCCCAACTGAATTACAAAAGTTGTTGGATAAAGGTTTTATTAGACCTAGTTTTTCACCATAGGATGCACCAGTACTATTTGTTTGTAAGAAGGACGGTACAATGAGATTGTGTATCGATTATCGAGAGTTAAATAATATGACAATTAAAAATAAATATTCAGTGTCGAGGATTGATGATTTGTTTGATCAACTTCAGGGTGCAGTTATATTCTCAAAGATTGATTTGCGATCGATACCATCAATTAAAGATAAAGGAAGATGGTATTTCTAAGACAGCAATTAGTACAAGATAAGGTCATTGTGAGTTTTTAGTGATGCCATTTGGGCTGACAAATGCCCTAGCAGCTTTTATGGATTTGATAAATCAAGTATTTAAGGATTATCTTGACCAGTTTGTCATTATATATATTGATGAGATCCTTATTTATTCTTGTACTAAAGAAGAACATGATAAACATTTGGGAATAGTCTTTCAGGTCATAAAGGACAAGCAGTTATATGCCAAGTTTAAGAAATGTAAATTTTGGTTAGACAGAGTCGTATTTTTGGGACATGTAGTATCAGGTGGGAGCATTTCAGTGGATCCAAGTAAAGTAGAGGCTGTTAATAGTTGGCCATGAGCTACAAACCCTTTAGAGGTCAGAAGCTTTATAGATTTAGCTGGATATTATCATAGATTTGTGGAAGGATTTTCAAAAATAGTGTCGTCTTTAATGAAATTAACCAAAAAGAGTACTAAATTTGAATGGACAGATGCTGGTAAGCAAAGTTTTCAGGAATTAAAGAAAAGACTGACTTCAGCCCATATCTTTTCAATCCCATCTGGTACTGGAAACTTTGCGGTATATAGTGATGCTTCAAAGAATGGTATGATATGTGTACTGATGCAAAATGGTAAAGTTATTGCATATGTCTCTAGAAAACTAAAAGAGTGCGAAAAGAATTATCCTAAACATGACTTGGAACTCGCTGCAATTGTGTTTGCAAACTCGCTGCAATTGTGTCTGCACTTAAAATATGGAGACATTATTTCTATGGAGAACGGTACGAGATTTATACTGATCATAAAAGCTTGAAATATTTGTTTACAAAAAAGGAATTGAATATGAGACAACGACGATAGCTAGAGTTGGTAAAAGATTATGATTGTGTGATCAATTATCATCCCGGCAAGGCTAATGTTGTAGCAGATGCGTTGAGCAGAAAATCAATATCTAGTGTTACAGCTATGATTGTGACTTAAAAATCAGAATTTGCAGACTCATAGAAAACGAATATTAAAATCATACCGCCAGGATCTATAGAGGTTAAACTTGCAGCATTGACACTTCAGCCAACTTTATTAAATAGAATCCAGTAGGACAAAAGGGAGATGATTATTGTTCCAAGATAAAGAATGATATACATGATGGAAAAGTGTCAAACTTTCAGATATTGAAAAATGGTATCGTACAATTTAGGGGGCGATTGTATTTACCTTATGTAGAAAATATCCAATGTGATACTCTATCTATCTAAAGCTCACAACACCATATTTTATTCATCCAGGAGCTACTAAAATGTATAGAGATTTGAAGTTACATTATTGATAGCCAAACATGAAATGTGATATAGCCGAATATGTGGGACAATGTTTAGCATGTCAATAGATAAAGAGAGAACATCAAAGGCCAGCATGAACTTTACAACCATTACCTATCCCAAAATGGAAATGGGAAAGAATCACAACGGACTTTGTGGTAAAATTACCTAAAATAACTAAAGGATATGATAGTATTTGGGTTACCGTGGATAGGTTACCAAAATCAGCTCATTTCATTCATGTTTGTTCCACTTATTCCATGGACCACTATGCTCAGCTTTATGTACAAGAAATAGTTAGATTTCATGGAGTGCCACTATCTATTATTTCAGACAGGAATTCTAAGTTTTTATCCCTCTTTTGGATAAGCTTACATAAGGTTTTAGGAACGCAGCTATCTTTTAGCACGGCTTATCATCCTCAGACTGATGGATAATAAAAAAGAATAATACAAATATCGGAAGTATGCTAAGGGCTTATGTATTAGATTCCCAAGGCCAGTGGATTGCCTTTGGTGGAATTTGCGTACAATAATAGTTATCAAGCTACGATTAGAATGGCTCCTTGTGAAGTATTATATGGTCGAAAATGTAAATCTCCAGTTTATTGGGATGAGGTTGGAGAAAGGAAACTATTGGGTCCGGATATGGTACGTGAAATGGCTGAGGTTGTGATATAAATATGTATACGGATACAAACTGCTCAAAATCGACAAAAACGCTATGCAAACCAAAGAAGGCAAATGTTAGAATTTATTGTGGGAGATCAAGTATTTTTTAATATAGTACCAATAAAGAAGTTATGCGTTTTGGAAAGAAAAGAAAACTAAGCCCAAGATATATTAGTCCATTTTCTATTACTTATAGAATTGGAAATGTTACCTACAAACTTGAACTTCCTTCATCAATGTCTCAAGTGCACAATGTATTTCATGTGTCCATGCTAAGAAAATAAATTGGAAATCCTTCTCATGTTCTAAAGAATGAATCGATGGAGATAAAACTAGATTTGACTTATGAAGAAAAATCGGTAGAGGTCCTTCAACGAAGAGATAAAGCAACTGAGAAGCAAGAAAATTCCATTGGTTAAATTATTGTGGCAGAATCAGACAACGGAACAGGCCACCTGGGAAAGAGAAGATAAATTGCGGGTTAAATATCTAGAACTTTTTGGTAAGAAAATTTTAAGGACAAAATTTTTATAAGGAGAGTAGGATGTAATACCCCAAACTTCATGTTATACATTTGGCTAATATGATTCATGCATTTCATGCTAATTACATTGTCATTTGCATAAATTTCTTAATTGCTTCTCTTAAAATAGTGCATTCGATTATCGAGGCGTTAAGATCTTTAGATGGTGGTAGCTTTCGACTCCTCAACCTAAGTAGTGGATTTTACATTGATCTATGATCAAAAATCAGGTTAACTAACTATTGGAGACTGGCTTGGTATATAATAGAATATCGAAAAGGCCGAAAATTAGTATCAACAAAGGTTCAAACTTTCCATTCGGTTGATCAAGGTTCCCTTAAACCCTAGGTAAGTAATTGACATATTTGGGACCTTAGGCATGAAGTGACGTGATCACGATGCAATAATATGTGTTTCATATGACGTTATAAATATCGATGTACGAATTGTTGAAATCGGTCGAGAATCGGGTGTCAATCGGGTAAGTAATTAAATGAACGGTTGACGAATAAGCTCTATAAAATATTTTGGGATCTTAGGATAAGTGAAATGGATTGTAAACAAATTGACATAAGTCAAGGATACTTGATTTATACCTGCAAAGATAGATATAAAATCAGATTTTTTTATTTTTTATTTTTACTAGTGACCACCTCATGCTTGGAATATTTGTCATTTCAACACCCAATTCCTTTAACCTTAAGGCATCAATCTCGTGTCCTATCCCTTAAGTACTTAATATAGGATGAATATATATCTTATAAATCATAAATGGATCCAAATATTATAGTAAGAAAGTCAAATATTGCTGCAAAGGAGACCCTCCTACTTACCTTGTGAGGACTTGTCAATCTAACATTTAATTCCTTCAACTTTAAGGCCTCCAACACGTCTTCTAAACCATTATCACTAAATATTGGATAGACATACATCTTTTAAGACACATATGGCCCCATATAAGGTAGGAAAAAGGTCAAAGTTGCCTGCATGAATCCACATCCTGCTTGGACAGCTCATGCTTAAGGTCACTTGTCCTTCAACCACAATTTTCTTCACCCTTAAGTATCACTCACGACCCCAATATTTAAGATTACTTATATATCTCTTAAATAAGATATTCAACCCTCCAAATTTATCCGTAATGATCCCCAGAGAAAGAGAGAGCAAAGGAAGCAAAGAGAAATAGGAAAATAAGAAACTGGAATTGTAGTTTGAGCAAGTTAGTTCAACTCATGGTTTTGAAGTCTTTCCTTAGTTCTTTTTGGTGTTTTATAACCTATTCAAACTTTGAACTTGCTTGAAATTAGGTGGGAGGTTTTGATGATTTTATGATGGCAAAATAAGGACAATTAATTACAAGAATTTGGAAGAAAACAACCTGGACAGAGGTAGGTTGCTGGTTTTGAATGGTTTCAAACTTGATTTTGGATGATACTTAGAGTATAACTTATATCTATCAATATAATGTTTTTATATGCAGGAATGAAGTATAGAAGTGATTTTTAATGGCCTAGAATTCTGTTGGTGGCATACTAATACAATGAAAAATCGAAAACTGTCACAAGGAAAACAAAGCTGCTTGATTTGATGTAGTGAAAAAGGGACAGTTTTTGAGGCTGAAAACACTTCACTTGTCATAAATTTAGAGTACGATTACCTTCACATATATGTTATAAAGTGTGGTAAAAATTTGGGAGTCGTCAGATATAGATAACGTGGTGAGAAAGGATAGGAAATATAATTGGACAGGAATGAAAATCTGGAAACAGGTTCTATCCATTTGTGTGTTTAATGTGACTTCAACCTTTACATATCAATTAATTATCTCTTGGGCCTAGATAATAGATTCTAAGGAGTGTTAGGTTGTTGACGGATGAATTTGATGTTCATAATTGGATCAAGAAATAGCAAGATTTATGGGACGAGATTGTAATGCCGTTAGTAACTTGAAATGATGAATTCGTTTAAATTATTTTGACGTGAATGGACGTATTTTTGGATTGTGTGTGTTAACGATATTAAACTGAGGTTGTCTTTAATATTAGATAGTATATAGGTGATTTTCCGACGTTGAGTGAAAAAGGAAAGTGATCTAATCTCCATAGGAGCTTGCACACACAAGGGCAAAAGGTAAGTAAGATTTCATTTGCAACTACGATGCAAGAATCTAGTATCTGTGATAGAATAATGTTGAAATATTTACATGACTTTAGTAAGAGGCTCGTTTACATCATATGATGGTTATGATTATTGAGTATGTGGCTGTGGAACCCAATAACATTGATTTTCATAAAGCATGTCATTCATAAGCACTTTCATCAGCATGCACGACATATGATCATATTTGAAAATCCAACATGCGAAACATCGAGTTTTCTATATAAATTTTTTTATTGACCACTACTAGGGTACCGAGACATGCTCATGTGATATGTTTCGGCAGCGTGGGTGATACTTCTTGGGTGATTGCAAAGGTAGACAGGGAATGGGCCTTTGGTAATCACGGGAGGATGAACCACTCGACTGTGCCCTTGTGATATTATGATTATTGGCGCTGCCGGGTTTGGACTTCTTGGGTGATCTTAGAGGCAGTTAGGAGATGGCCTCTACTGGTCACGAGAGAATAGACCACTCGTCAGTGTTGTTATTGGCCTATTGATTATTGATATTGATATTACGCTGAGCTCTATCCGATGTATAGTAGGTGGGTTAAGGGTTCAATGAAATGAAAGATTTCAAATGAAGTTATTTTGAGCTGACTTCGATGAATACTTAAATATGACACATCTTTAGCAAAATATTTAAAATGAATGACATCGTGTAATATATCATCGGAACTCATACTCATGACATGCATGATTTTGCTTACTAAGCATTAACTTATGTAGTTCTTGCATTGTAAGTGAGCATGGAATTATATAGAGGTCATGGCTAGTTGTAGAGCTCTTATGAACTTTTAGAGTTCGATGTACATGGATGACGACCTGTAGGGTTATTCTGTAGGATGTTGTTTTGAGCATACAATCTATTATGTTATATTTTGGGATCTTGTATTGTATAACTTTTGAAATGGCCTATAGATGTGTTTATAACGTTAGAACATATGTGTTGGATTATGGTTATATGATTTTTGATTTCGATATACCATATGATCGTCACAGGTGATTAGGAGTTAACAAATAGGGACATAATTAGATGCTTATTTCATTTTATCAAGTGGAAAAAAATGTATATGTGAAATTCTATGTCTAGGTCTAGTCATCAATTTCATTCCCACACAGGTTAATGTATTGTTAGGTATGATTATCTATGTGAAAGGGGGTGGGACAAGAGCTGAGCCCCAAAAAATTTGGGGAGTCGAGTAGCTCGTGTTAAAATGTGACGAAACATATGTGATAGTTTTGTCACATTTTAACTTTAAAGTGACTGGTGGGGTCTCCATTGATCACTTTGACTTTTCTTCTGAACTTTATAATATCCACCATTTTAACATATTATTTCACTTAAATTTTTTGCAATCTATAATCTATATTTTATAATCTAAATTTCTCATTCTCAACTAAAGTCCTTATTATTTAATTCAACATTACTCATACAAACACAAGTTAAACAATTGTTTATTTTTTATTTCATACTTTCTCACTTAATTCTCAATTCTATTCTTCATCTATTATTTTCTATTTATACCTTCCAATTTCTTTTTATACAAATAGATCCTAATAGCAATATTGAGGTTATGTTCGGATGTGGGAACATACAATTGACACAACAATTCACGTCTGATTTTACTGATCTTAATAACATCCCAGTTTCTAATGATTTAAGGTCAAGGATTTACATGGGAATATTAATCTAATTGATTTGGATGACATTGATGAAGAAGAACTCGAAGTAGTCGATACATGAAGTGACCAAAAATCTAAAAGAAACTAAAAAATCTTGGGAACACTTCAAATATATTTTTGAAGGTCATGTAGCATACAGTAAGCAAGAATCTAAAGCTATATGTACATATTTTCAAGTAAAATTGGCATGGAAAAAAAGGAAATTGGAACTACCCACTTCAACCAGCATTACAAGAAATGTCTAACCCAACAAGGAGTTACTGGTAAAACACAACTTCATTTTGATACTTCTTCTTCCAATACTAGTTCTAGTACACTTAGCACATGGATCTATTCAGGAGAAAATTTTTGTGAAGAAATAGTCAAGTTCGCAGCCAATACTAAGTTGTCGATAAGCATAGTGGACAACAAAGATTTCACGAAATTCATGCAAGATTATCTTCAGTCAAGGTACATTTCAATAATTAGAAATACTCTTTGTTCTGTTAACGTTGATTATCGCACGAGAAAAAATATGCAAATACATGATTTAAAAAATTATGGAAGAGCTATTCTTATCATATTTGACTTATGAGAAGGTATTTGTAAAAAAAAAATGTTACATAGCTACAACTACTCACTACATAGACTCACTATGTGTAATGAATAAAAAAATAATTGCAATTATTGTGTTTTCGCATAATGTTAATAGTATATTTAATATTATTATGACAGTTGTGTATGTCATATATTTAATCTAGTTGTACAAGATGCAATGAAACATATTAGCATTCAAATTAGAAAAATTAGGGAAATACTAGTATATATTACAATATCACCTAGTACAAAATAAGCTTTTCGAAGAATTTTGTGCTCAACATTCAATGGAATCCAAAAAAATAAAATAAAATTGTAATTGACATAGGTCATAGGTAGAACTCAACTTATCTATTACTAAATTTTGTGAAGAATACGAATCACTTATTATAGAATTTTATAATCCTAGACATACACATGATTTAGACGACAATATACAAGATTATGATTGGGAACTTTCATTTTAAATTTAGAAATTTTTTCACAATTTTTTTTATGATACTACCAATGTATTATCAGGGGTATACTATGCTACTAGTCCTAATGTTTTTGAACATCTTTATCTTATTGCATTAATTTCAATGAATATAGAATCTATCCCTATTTTAGTAATATATTATTGCAATGAAATAAAATTTAAAAAAATATTGAAAAGACGTGTCTATGTTATTTCCTTTAACTTGTGTGGACGCTAAATATAATCTAAAAGGTACAAAAATGATTATACAAAAAAATTCAATAGCATTAAATTTTGTTGCTCCAATTACATATTCTATTATAGAGAATACTTTAACTTAAATGTATGAATTGTATGCATTAAGTTTGGATGCAGATATTAGACGGTACCCTCTGCACCATCCTTTCCATCTCTAAATTTGAACTTTAACAACAAAAATTATTAAATTTATTCTTAGATATTAGGGATGAAACATTTGACATAGGTTCTAGTATATCTCCTTCATGCAGATGTTGGTTTAACTGGAATACCTACAGAATTAAATAGAAATTTTACTCACTTGATACTTAAAACCATAGAACTAGATGATGCAAAGGCCACAAACTTGATTTTTGGATGATCTACCATCAAGGTCTGGTTTTAGTGCAGATGGCGAGGCACAGAGTACCAATTAAAAGTAATATGTACAAATTGCATTTGATCAAGTAAATGATATTTAAGTTCATCATAATTTGTTTTTTCTTAAAAATAAAACTAGTCTTTGACATGTGCGTTGCACGAATTTTGTATTTATTGTATTTTTATTAACTTCAAAATTGTAAGTTTTTCAAAACTGGTCGAATATTCGAAGTATTTAGTGAAATCTAATCGTTTGGTTCATTACATTATCGCAGGATGTATAAAGGTTTCTTTTTCGTTTTTTATATTTTTTCTCATTTATTTTTTTATTTGTTTTTTTCATATTATAAATATTTTTTTCGATTTAAAATCCTTTTTAATTCTAAACTTAATTTTTCAATTTTAATTAAATAATATGTATATGTTCTTTACAAAATTTTCAAAAAATTAATTTGTTTAATTTTTATTATATATTTTTTGAAGATTGTCTTAGGAAAAAATTTCTTTATATTATATATAATTTTTTGTATTTAAAATTCTTTTCGTTCCATAATTCAAATTCTTTTTTCTTCATATTATAAAAAAACTAAATGATTTAACAGATATTAGCGTAAAAATGTAGATTTTTCAAAACTAATTGAAGATTTAAAGTATTTGGTGAAATCCAATTGTTTGGTTCAATGGATTATCGTAGGATGCATAGAGATTTCTTTTTCGTTTTTTATTTTTTCTTCATTTATTTATTTCTATTTCTTTTTTTCATATTATAAATATTTTTTTCGGTTTAAAATCTTTTTTAATTCTTTTTTCTTTAATAATAAACTTAATTTTTTTCAATTTTAATTAAATAATAATTATATGTTCTTTATTTAAATTTCACAACATTCTTTTGTTTAATTTGTTTTGTTTTTATTATATATTTTTTGAAGATTGTTTAAAAAAAAATTCGTATTATAAATAATTTTTTTCGATTTAAAAGTCTTTTCGTTCTATGATTAAAATTCTTTTTTCTTCATATTATAAAAAAACTAAGTGATTTAAAAAATTAAAGAAGAAGAAAAAATTGCGGGCAAAATTTAAAAAAAAAAGTTAATTTTATTTAATTAAAATTTAAAAAATGATAAAACGAAAAGAATTTTAAATCGAAAAACTAAATTATTTATAATACGAAGTAATTTTTTAAAAATATAACAATAATAAAAAGTTACGAGAATTAAATAAAAATATTTAAATACTATTTAATTAAAATTAAAAAATTAAATTTTATTATAAAAAAAAAATTAAACAGAATTCACTCTCTTTTCAAATGAGAGAATTCAAACTTTTGAAAGGAGAGATTCTCTTTATTTCTCTTCGTGGATGGAGGAGAGATTTTTTTTCCTTATTTATTTTTTTAAATTTTTTTTCATATTATAAATAATTTTTTTTCGATTTAAAACTGTTTTTAATTCTTTTTCTTTATGATTAAACTTAAATTTTCAATTTTAATTAAATAATATTTATATATTCTTTATTTAATTTTTGTAACTTTGTTTTCTTATATATTTTTTGAAAATTGTTTTGAAATTTCTTTTTTTCTTCATATTATAAGCGAATAATTTTTTATTTGATTTAAAATTCTTTTCGTTTTATGATAAAACGTAATTTGTTCAATTTTAGTTAAATAATATTTATTTTTAATTATAATTATTTCAATTTAACTAAAAAAACTCTATAATAACTTTTTTTCATTTTTTTAAATTTTTGCCTGCAATTCTTTTTTTTTTTGTTCTTTAATTTGTTAAATCATTTAATTTCTTTAATTCTTAAAAGTCTCATAATATTATAACCTCAAATTAAAAATAATCTATAGCTAAAACGAATTATTCCAAAAGACAAAAATGATCCACCTATTATGAGGCAGAGGATGAAGAAAGGTAGAATGGAGGGATGTCAACGAGTCGAGTCGAGCTGGTTTGCAAGTCAAAATTTTTGGCTCGGGGTCGGCTAAAATAAAATGTCCGAGCTTTTTTTGGGGCCCGAGCCGAGCCGAGCAAAAGTTCGGCCAAAAAAAAGGTTCGGTCCGAGCTTTCGACTCGGACCTTTCCGGGGTGAGCTGAGCATGCTCATTTTTTTTTTAAATATTAATATAGGCAGTAGCCTGCTGCCTTAGGAAAATGGCAGCAGGCTTGCTGCCTTAAATTTTTTTTTTTTTACAATAATATAAAGGCCCATGAGCCGAGCCCTCGAGCCATACGGGTCGGCTCGAGCTTGGCCCGGGAACCCAGATTGGGGCTCGGCCTGAGCCTCGGCTTGGGCTTTTTCCAGGTCGAGCCACGGGTGGCTCGAGTCGGCGAGCCCAATTGTCATCCCTAGTGGAAGGCTACTCTATTAGCACTATAGTTGTAATATTTTCACATAACCCATCTATTATCACACCCTAAAAGACAACAAAAATCATGCACCAACACCACATACAGTGTATTAAATATACAAAAAATAAAATAAAATGAGGAGTTAACGTGTCAAGAAGTAAAGAGACAGCAAATATACAGAGATCTCACCGGACGATTCTAATCTTAGTTTCTTGGATCGAATCTTGCAAGAAAGGGTTAGGGCCTCAATCCCCAATGACTACAAATGTGTTTCATTTGTAGTCATTCCCTTAACATGAATATATAATTGAAGAATGAAAATTTGCTAAAATATTTTATATATAGTGAGCTACATCATATACCACCTAACATTCGAAATAAGAAACCTCTCTTTGAGCTACAAAATTTTTACAACAGTACAGAAATTCGTTGCAATGAAACTGGTCTCAAACTTTTCAAACATGCTTATAATATAAGTAATCCTTTCAATCACCTACACCTTAACTATCAGTTCAACTACAAATCTGTCAACACCAAATATTTCCTTAACTACAATAAAACACTACACATAATCACCTAAAGTACAATTCTTCAAGCATAAAAAAAAAAAAGAAGAAAAGAAATTAGAAACTAAAATTATGAATAATGTACAGTAAAAACGAATTATTTGTAAAAGAAAAATCACCCTCAAGCAAAGCAAAAATGAAATCAACATACCTGAAGTCGATAATCTTCAGTTTGTACGTTAATCTGCTTTTTTCTGTCTACAACTTTCACAAAAGTCCAAATAAAGTCAGAAGGAAAGAATGAAAACTTCAGAGTGGACATGAACACAATGAAACAAAAAGAATAAAAAAAAATTATAAATGAACAAACTTGAGGTCCTCAGAGCCCAACTTCTGGCGAAATTTTGTTGTATTTTGGTAACAATTTGTTAAATTCTTGAAAAAAAAGAAAAAAGTTGGAACATTCACGACAAAAAAATACAAAAGAACATACCTAAACTCTAATTTCTTCTAAGATTTCACGATATTTTGGGAGCGATTTGTTAAATCTCACAAAAAAAAAAACAAAAATCAAGATTTAGCAGTAAAATATACAACAGAAGAAATTGAATGTTTAAAGATTGGGTATACAGATTAGGGCTATGCAAACCTCCTAAACCGAACCCGACGGTTCTTGTCAAATTAAATACCCGAACGGGTATTTGAATTGAGAACCGACGGGTACGGTTCGATTCTCGATTCTAAATCAAGAACCGAAAAATCGAATAAGAACCGAATCTTTCTAATTTTTTTTATATTGAATAAATCAAATTATTTTAATTTTAATTTTTTCTAAACAAATTAACAATTTCTAAATTCAAATTTTTGGCCCAATAATTTATTTCATTTCTAATTTTTTTAATTTTTTGTCCAATTACCCATTTTATTGTTTCATTTCTTAGCTCAACAAGATCCAACCCAATAAATAACCCTAAACACCTACATTAAAGTGCATAACGCTGTCTCGACTCTCGTACTCACTCTCGCAGCCTCATTGACATTACAAAACTTATACAATCGCCAGTCAACGCTGTGACCTCCGATCGAAGCGTTGACCTCCTCCGATCGAAGCTTTAACTATAGCGATCATTTGAACAAGGTAATCTACTAGTCTCTGACATTCCAAAATCATTGAATGTGTTATTAGTTGTATTTATATTATGTTGTTATAAATATTAAAAAATTTAATTATAGCACGGAACCGAAGGGAACGGAACTGAACCGAACGGAACCGAACCCGAACGGTTCCATAATTATATTTGGACCCGACAGTTCCATTTACTAGATACCCGAAAATTTTAGTTCGATTCGATTCTCTTTAGAACCAAACCGAATCGACCCACGTCCACCTCTAATACAGATAATCGTCTCAATTGTTCTTGAAGTTGTTGGGTATTTTTAGAACAACCGAGAGAGTGAGATTGAAATTAAGGTTAAAGCTGAGAGAAATCAGTATTGTAGCAACGCAGAGTAAGAGCGAAATTAGGGTTAAATGCAAAAAAAAAAATAAAAAAATTGTGTTTTAAACGAAAAGAATTAAGAAGAATTTTAAATCGAAAACAAAATATTTATTCAAAAAAATATAATAAAAACAAAATAAAAGAAAGTTACAAAAATTAAATAAATAATACATAAATATTATTTAGTTAAAATTGAAAAATTAAGTTTTATTGCGAAGAGAAAAGAGTTAAAAGGAATTTTAAACTAGAAAAAAATAATTTATTTTTATAATGTTAAAAAAAAAATTATATATATCTCCATGCATGGAGATAGTTGTGCATGGAGGCATTGCCTTCGTGCACGGAAACTTAGATTTGAGAATTTTTTTATTTTTTGCTGTGTAGTTTTACGTTATAAATATTTTTTTTTTCAATTTAAAATTCTTTTTAATTATTTTCTCTTCAAATTTTTTACTTACATTACAAGTAACTTTTTGTAAAATATTTTCTATCTTATATTATCTTTATTTTTTAATTTTCTTATATAAAAGTGATTTTTTTCCTTATATTCCTACTATATTATATCTATATAAGAGTGGTTGAGCACGGAGTAGTGGGAGGTATAGAAATTGCATGTTGCAGTATTTTCTTACAGTATATTAAAATATATATCAAGGCAAATGACGTTGTTTTGCTCCCCCACTTGAAAAAATAAAAATAAAAAGACAAAAAAACTACAATGAGACAAAATGGATTAAGTCACTATTGCTTTTTACAGTAACATCACATTCTCCTTTTTATATAGTAGGGAAATGTATACAAAACAATTTGTGAGTCTACAATTTTAACTCGGCCTACTGAAAAATTAAGTAGATGATCCCTAACCCAGAAAAAAGAATGAGGGTTTTCAAAACTATAAAAAAGAATGGAGCTCGTTTGGCAATTTTTGCTCGACCTATGAACATGAGCCAAGAACGAGCTCAAAGGCCAGCCCGAGCTTTATCTCTCTTGCTGCTAGCATATACATTATATTGTTGTTGCCAGTACTTATGCCCCATCGTTACTAGCATGTTATGATGCTATTTTCACTGCTGTCAGTACACATGCCACGTTATCTACATTATATAATTTTATTATCGTCAACATTTAACTTGCTTAACTCTAGCAAAACTATTACACTAAGTTGTGCAAACATATAATATACTATGATACATGATAGGCTTTTTACATGTTATAGTTCAGGGGAGTTTAATTTGGTATTATTCATTTTATCGTCATAAGTATTTTGAGGAATGGATGAGCCAAAAATCTAAGTTTGCTGTGTTTGCTGTGGAGGCATTATATGATATTTTAGGTTGGTTTAGTTAACATTGTAGAGGAGATATTTTCGAAATTTTGATAAATAGTTGTTTTATATTTCAAAAACAGTTCGTAAGTCCTCATGTATTTGTGCTGGTCATATTTAAGAGACTATCTATAAGCCATCATATCTCAAATACTAATCAAAAGCATTCATCTGTTTATGACAACACATATTTTCGAGGCAATTAATAAACCCTCCTAGTTGACAACTTTTATTTCAAAGTTCGACATCACAAGAATGTACGATTTAGAATTAAGGGACTATTATATCTTCAAATTACATGACATGCACCAGACACAGGGGTCCTACATTAGCCAACTCCGCATCAATGATCAATTGGATTGTGCATATTTCATCAAGCGAGCTCGTCTTGGGCTTGGGCCCAGTTTATTAGCCCTACTTCGCCTATCTTTCATTTCTCTACATATATCTATATGCATCCATTTCACACCCAAGGTAATCTGTATTCTAACCTCTGCCAAATCACTCTCTCTTTTCTCTTGTACTTATTCTCCCTCATTCAACCATTGACTTGACCGTCGAGTGCAAATGAAGATAATCGAAATTCTACTGGTCACATGTGGTCCGAAATTGAGCTCAACAATTATCTTTATAGATTTTTTCAAAATTCTTTTTATCTTTAACTTTCTCCACATATTTTGTAGCTTGCTTATTTTGACGAAAGAATTTAAACGGTTGAATCTTTGTTTAGTTCTCATAGTTCACGTTGAAAAGTTTTCTTTGCTGCCCAAAATTAACTTTGCGTGGTCGATTCATGCACGTTGGCATAACTTTGTGTGGTTCTCTCTCTCTCTCTCTCCATTTATTTAGTGGAAAGTGACAAATGAATTTCCAATCTACTTCTCAATATTTAAATCACTAATTAATCATTCATATCATATCATAGTCTTCAAGTGACATAACCGTCCCATCGTTGTGGTAGCCCCAACCACAACCACAACACATTTACAATGTCTATTTCTCCACCTAAATTTTCGTCCAGCTAACTAAAAGGATATATTTGATTTGAAGATGAAATTATAGTGTCATTTACATGATAATTTAAGAACTAATAAAGAGTGTTGTCAAGGTACTTGTCTCTACTCTTTGGTATCAAAACAAACTTTTACATATAGTAATAAAATTGTAAAAAAAAAGGTTGAACCCCAACCTTAAGGACCCCCATCTACCCTGTCCTGGGCCATCGTGGAGGAGGTAAATCGTAGGATGTGCCTCCCAGGAGCCAGGGTGGAGAGCACATTGATAGGTCAAGGCTGTTAACTCATATGATAACTCCCGCTTGCAACAAAGTCAATTCCACCTTGCGGGGAATCGAACTCTGCACACTACCGCTCTAAGTCCAATCCGCCCCCCCCCTTTGCCAGTGGGAGATATGCCCTGGGGGCAGTAAAATTGTAAATATTATGCAGAGCTCCTTTAACAATATTTAATGAACTGGAAGCAAATCTTTAAAGGCCAAATTACGACAATGATCCCCAACTTTTGTTTTTATTTGCACTTTCATTCCAATTTTTTCTATAAGTCCTTTGCCTCTAACCTCTGGATAATAGGCGGCTTTCATTTACATGGAACTTAATCGATTATTCTTTCAATTTGCCACTGTTTGATAAGAATTAAAATCAAATCTTTTTGCAGATTTTGATAAAAACTTTGTTGAAAGTTTGTGGGTCCTGTGAAATGTATAGTTAAAATTAATTGTTGACTTTAACTTTCATGAAAACTTATATTAAAATCTTTACCAAACAGAGGCAAAAGTTCAATCCGATTCTCTTAAAGTCTTAAGTAATACAAAATCACACCATACTTTGAAAATAACTTCTATCTTATTTGTCAAAATAAATAATTTTTAAATAATATCTTAAAAGTAACATCTTTAAACATATCAATTTGAAATAAAATTTCTTCAGATAAATTCGAGTTCTCTGGAATTTTAATAGCCGTTCATATTTTTAATTCTTTTTTTAAGTTTCGTTGAACAGTTGATGGGCATCTTCCTTGTCTACAAGCAACTATCCAGGTCATTAGCTATATAATATCAATACAATACATTTTTCACGTAATGACATAACTTTATGCAATTTCATCTATTTTCTACTGGTCCAAATCCGAATGAAACATATTGCATGTATTTTAGTCAAGAATGGCAACAATGGAATGAGATAAGCATATTGGCAGTGTGTTAACACTTGCCAAGATACATTTTTGACTCGTACAGTCAAAAAAATATTTTTCGTAGTTGGTAAGATTGGAATCTAACTCCATCTTCGATTGCGAAAGAAAAAAGACGATTAAAATCAAAGCTCATAAGAGATTAATGCTCGATATTTGACCAAAAAAACAAGTTATAGTAAATAAATTTTAACTTGATAGGTGACTTTGGTAGGGGATTTGAAGTTTGGTCACAAATGAAAGAATACAAGTTAATTGAAATTATAGTTCTTAAGAAGATTAATGACGAATATTTGACTAAATGAGGTAAATTTAAATAATACTATAGGTTTGACACCTTGAATTATAGAGATGACGTACATACATTTCATATTCATTTTTTTAATCTTTTTCAATCTTATCTATAAACACTATAATATTTTCAATTTAACTATATTTTGATATTGTAATTTCATGTGGTGATCATAAATTTGTTTGTTTAGAACGTAACATAATTAGACCATAATCGAATTAAACCACATGTTCCACCGCTTGTGCAGGCCTAAAACTTGAAAACGGGATTGTGAGAGAGCAATACAAGTATCGTGCTACTGGACGAAGCAGCACGAATGCTGCACCCTAGATGGTGAAAGTCCAGTAGTCGAAAGCATCACTAGCTTACGCTCTGACCCAAGTAACATGGGACACGTGGAATCCCGTGTGAATCAGCAAGGATCACCTTGCAAAGCTAAATACTCCTGGGTGGATGGGGTCGAGGAGGCCATACGATCCTTGCTCCATCGAGAATTTTTGGAGGTTAAATTCATCTTGTTTTTATCATCCGCTCTATCTAACAAGGCAAGTTAAGCTTTGGTACTATATCACGCTCTTATGTGATTTTCGCTCTCACTTATATTGAGTAATATAACAAATTTTTATTTCGTAAGTGATGATAACTCAAAATTATATATATCATGTAAAGTATGTATTTGGTAACACCAAACTTAAGCAAATATTATAACTTACCATAATCGCAACACTGCTGACCTAAAGGTGTGTTTAAAATTGAATAGAAAATAAATAATTTTTCTTTTTTTATACCGTCCATCTGGGTTTATTTACTTTATTGATTAAATAAAATTGAACGAGGATAAATCAATATATCATGTATAGATTATGGAAATCGTATATGGAACAAATAATTTGTCTATAATTTAAGGCACACGTGAGATGAGATGAGATGGTCGAAAGTGATTTTTACATTTATTATGGCGTTTTGATAATTTAGTCGGCTTTTAACATTAGTTAAACCTTTTCCGTCAAAAGAAGTTCAGAAAGGTCGATTCCCCCAACAACCACAAAGAGATTGTCGTTTCATTTGTTTACTAGCTAGTTTACAGAATCAGATTATGGGCCAGTTCGATAGTAATTATGAAAATTGACTTTTTGACCGCTAAAAAAAATAGTGAAATAAGAATCAAAAAATCAATTTTTTGAGGTGAAAAATTGCTACCAAACGGGTGTTATGTAATATGGTTTCCTCCTTCGCCTCTCAATTTTTCTCACCGTTTTTATAATAATTAGTGTCATTATCTAACAAATAGAAATAAGGCTATAATACTTTGGTCAAAAAGAAAAATCGAGCTTGTAAATATAAAAACTATATATATATTTTTTTTTTATCAAAAAGAAATTCGTTTATTATTTGAAGTTTTAAAAGATATGGCGATTCAATTATAAAAAATGATTGCAGTGCCCCTTTTTAAGAATACTTCGAGGAAAGAGGTTATTTATGTTCCAAACAAACAACGGCTTACGCCCTAGGAGGTGCAAGTGAACTCGATAAAATGGAATGCTTCTGAAAGTTTTTTAATCCATTTGTTGATCGTTTAGGCCATAGCAAGATAAGGGACTAATAAAATCACATAGGAAGTTTATACAGTTATCGACAATAAAAATTTATTATGTACATAAAGAAGAAAGACTAGGGCATCTAAATTGATTAGAAACAATCACCAATTTGGTCTAATTTGTCGAGAATCAATAGATGGTTTAAAATTCATGCAAAAATAATAGATAATTTGATACATTTTCAAAAAGCAAAATGTAAATTTAGAAGGAAAAAAAACACTAAAAAAAATAAAAAATAAAAAATTAGAACCTCTCTATGTAATACATCTCACCCTCTCTTTCTCTTTCTAAAAGTAACGTCTCTATGTAATTTTTCTCCATTTTAACTTATCAATTTTCAAGTTATATATGGTATTCGGCTATTGCATCATTAATTTCACTTTGATGTGTGTTTATAGATTTGATACTATCAATTATTTCAAACATTTAAGTCAATCCTACATACCAAGGGAGAAATTCAATTCAACCCACGTGTTCACCCACCACAATCAACCATTCTCCCAGTCGACAGTGACTCGTAAGAAACATCTTTTAGATTAAGATCGAGGGGATCAAACTTCAGTCCCACATGTCAGTTTCTAGCTAAATAATTATATGAGGAGCAATAATTTGGAGGAGTTGAGATTTGCTATCCAATTTTTCTGTTCAAATGACCGTTCAATCAATAAATTATTAACATGTTATTAAGAATTGACATATTATCTCAAATTTACTCTCATAAACTTCACCACTAACCCATTAAACTAATGATATATTAATAATTAATTGGATGGACAGTAAAATCGGACAGCAAATCTCAACTCGGTTGGAAGAAATATGAAGTGATTATCTGTTGCTAACTCAACTAAAGAAACACTATAGGTGGCACTTTGTGCAAGTGTTTGGCTAATATTCGATCAAATAATATTTTATTCACCTATTCAGTGAAATCATTAATTACTTTCCATTTTTCCACATCTTTATATATATATATAAGTACTTCTCAAATATGTGCTTAGTAGGTGTTGACTTTAAACTTGTCAAGTTTGCCTTTTGACTTAGAAAGTACCTTTTAGATGCCAAACTGGAACGCTTGCATGATCATAGGGACCTATGAATCACAAAGAGGGTAAAACATAGAGAGAGGAAGGATAATTCATTGCAGGTATTATCCGACCTCATGTTCACATTCGCAAAAAATCTTAATGTCCCCTTCATTTTGAGACAACATTCGCAAAATGACACTTTCATATTGAGATTTTACTTGATTTGAACCCACGTAACAATAGTAGCTCCGAAACCCAAAAAAGATTGAATTAACCAAGAAAATCAAGAAACAAAGTTAGAGTTTGACCCAAAATTATTGAAGCAAATAACAAATACAATCGTCGACAATATGTTGACCCCTTGATCACAAGATTCGGGAATCTCATTGGATTGTTTGAACGCTACAAGAAATAATTCTTGATAAGTTTGTAAAATTAAGTTCAATAAAAAACAAGATTGAAAAAAAAATATGCTCACAAATAATCTCTCAATTGTATGTATGAATGAATGAATGTTTACAATGTAAATAACGAGTCATAATTATAAAAAAACTCATAAACCCTAGTAAAAAACGGAATAAAATCCTAAAATTACAAAAGTTACCAAAACTTAGAGTTTTAACATAATTAGAAAATTTCGTGAAATTGGAAAATTCGCGTGCTGAAAATTAACTATGTGGTTGCAGTGTCTTCAAATGCGGTCGCATTGACGACAATTTTCTCCTGACTGGCTTTGCTGCATGCACCTATGCTGTCACATAGTGTTCTGTTCTAACTCCTTCGTCCAATGCTAGAATCACTTTGAACCAACTTGTTTCCGCTCCCGAACCCAACATGAAAATTGCTTCTTTTCTTGCCATGATCGATGTTTCATCCACCGTGATTTGAGCAAGGAATCCCATAGCATCTTTGATCCTTTTTGCTCGTGACCTCGTCATCGGCCCCCTTCAACGATCAACGGACCTTTGCTCGGACTTGCCTTAGTTCCTTGGATCACATTATCTCCTCTCTCTTCGAAAAGATTCGACCTCAAATTTGTACCTAGAGATGTCAATTGGGCTCGTTAACTTAGATTGCCCACGATTGAGCCAAGGCTCGGGTCGAGCCTATTTTTGAGGTTCTGGGCAAAGCCTGAGCCGGCCCGTGTCGCTCGCTGACTCAGGCTCGAGCCTTAATTAAAAAAAGGAACGAAGGCAGCCACCAGCTGCCTTTACCATAAAAAAACGAGCCAATTAGGCTCTGCTCACTAAGTCAGCTTTTGCTTGGCTCAACTCAGGCTCGAAAAAAGCCCGTTTGATTTTACTTGAGCCGAGCTATAGCCTCGGGTTTCGGCTCGCAAGCCGACTTGGCTCGACTCGTTGACATCCCTATCTATACCTGCATCAAAGAGAGAAATATCAGACATATTAAAAGTAGTCGAAACATTATACTCACCAGGAACATCTACTTTATAGGCATTATCGTTAATCCTTTCAAGGGCTTGAAATTTACCATCTCTCCAAGGTTGCAAATTTGATATTTTTGTTCTGGAAAGCATTCCTTTCTCAAGTGTAAACAAACTCAATCCTCGGGTTCAAATGTAACGTTCTTTCGACCTTTGTTTGCTTGAGACGCATAGTGCTTGTTCCACTTTTCAATTTGCAATCTTACCCTTTTATGGAGTGATTTCACCAATTTGGCCTTCTTTTTTTCATCTAAAATATCTTCTTCATTAACAAGTAAAGGAATTGAATCCATTATGTGTTCGTGCATTAAAACCATATACAATTTCAAAAGGCTAACAAGTAGTAAAATGCACCGCCTTGAATGGTAAGCACTCTTCCCAACTCCTTAAGTTTCTATTAACTATAGTACGTAACAATTGTATCTTGGTTATATTGACTACCTCAATTTGCCATCGGTTTATGAGTGACATGTTCTAGAAAATAATAACTTTGTATCTAACTCATTCCATAAAACCTTCCAAAAATGACTAAAAAATTTGACATTCGTATCCGATACAATGCTTCTAAGAATCCTATGTAATCAAACTATTTCTTTAAATAATAGATCCTCAACATTTGTAGCATCATTAGTTTTATGACATGGAATGAAGTGTTAGTTTACGAAATCTATCTACTACAACAAATATGGAATCTCTTCCTTTCTTAGTCCTAGGTAAACCCAATACAAAGTCCATAGATATGTCAACTCAAGGTTTACTAGGAATAGGTAATGATGTATACAAACCTTAAGGTAAAATCTGAGACTTAGCCTTTTTGCAAGTGATTCATCTACTACATCGACGGACATCAATTATCATCTTAAGCCAATAAAAATGTTCGCTTAACATTTCTAAGGTCTTCTTAACACCAAATGTCCCATAAAACCTCCACTATGCACTTTTCTTGTGAACAATTCTCTCATTGAACATTTAAGAAAATACAATTTGTATTTTTGAAATAAATACCTATCATGCCTGAAGAATTTATTTATAGCTCCTTTATCACTTGATTCGTATATACTAGAAAATCCGGGTCATTAGCATATATGTTCTTAGAATATTCAAAACCCAACAATTAAGCACTTAAAGAAGTTAAGCACATACTTTCTTGATAATGCATTTGATATCACATTTTCTTTACTTTGTTTATACTGAATGACGTATACGAATGTCTCTATGAACTCATCCACCTTGCATGATTTTTGTTTAGCTTACTTCGACCCCTTACATGCTTCAAGGAATTATGGTCGGTGTGAATCACGAACTCTTTTAGCCATAGGTAGTGCTGTCATGTCTCTAAAGCTTGAACAAGTAAATACAACTTCTTGTCATATGTAGGAAATTGAGAAGTGCTATACTTAACTTTTCACTGAAATAAGCTATTGGCCTCGATCCTACATTAAAACAATTTTCACTGAAATAAGCTATTGGCCTCGATCCTACATTAAAACAATTTTCACTGAAATAAGCTATTGGCCTCGATCCTACATTAAAACAACTCTAATACCTATCCCTGAGGCATCACATTCAATCTCATAAGTTTTGTCAAAGTCAAGAAGTGTTAAAATTGGTGCTTTACACAACCTATCTTTAATAGTATTAAATGCATGTTCTTGCTACTGTGTTTGAGAAAGAGAATTGTTTTTTGTTCTTGTGATTTTAGTTCGTAGCCAGTCTATTCAGGTTTCTAGATTTGGCTTTTCTTGGTGCCCACTCATTCATGCAATCAGAAATTGAAAATTCAAAATGTCGAATAAGTCTTTAAGGTTTGAAGATAGGATATTCGAAAAGAGGATTGGAGCTAGGAGTTATCCCGCCAAAATTTAGGTGCTGGAATTATGTTGGAAAAAATTGGTTTAATGGCTACTTTTGACATAATTTTGAATAGTACCGTTAGTTCAAATTGAAATATCAAAGTTGATTCGTATTTTCTTCCGTGAGAACATCAAAATCATATATTTACTTGCTAAAATTGATAATTTGTTGCATGAAAAGTGAAGTTCAAAATGGACTATTTGGAAGGATTTTATGTATTGAAGGGAAAACAATTAAAGTTATTACACATAAGAAAATGATCAAGGTAAACACTAGTTTATATATGACTTCACTTTGGATGAGTGTAATCATGTGTAGCATAGAAGCTCTTTCTAGGTACATGCACAAGGGGATGAAAATAATGGATCGAATTAAACTTCAAACATTGAACTTGTGTGCATATGTGACTTGCGAACACAAATATCAGACCGAATTGACCAAAATTGAACCCCTAGCAAGGTCTACATTTTGCCTTTATTTTCGAAATAATTTACTCAAGTTTTCACTCGCCTCTCCATATGACATATTACTTTCCTTACAATATCTACGATTGTACACCAAATACAACCAAGATTACATCACAAAGATCTACAGAGATTGACAAATCACGAAGATGAAGAGTACATAACAAAGAAAAGAGACGAAGAAAACCCTAGAATACATAGCACAATATAATCAAGGAGTTGAGAGAGACTCCTATATATTCCACCAAAAAATCAAGACCAATGGTCACAAGTATGCCACATGTAAGGCCAACATCAACCAACCACTTAAAGCAAAAGTCGCATTTCCAAAAATACGCTTTTACCAAATAACATGGTGGCCCAATACATGCAACAGCTCATGACAAAAATAGAGAGGCCCAATACCAAAACAGTGAGGCAGACCATAACACAACTGATATGATCTAAGAAATGAAGATAAGTCCGGACAAAGATTCGTTGGTTATATTATAACTCTAGTTTATGATAACTTTTAGTATTATTAGACTTTTTTCCATTTTTAACTAGAGATTTATGGTAACTTTTTGTATTATTAGACTTTGTTTCCATTTTAACTAGAGATTTATGGTTTCCTATATATAGGACTCATTATTCTACATTGTAAACAACATTCATTATTATCAATTGAGAAATTATTTTGTGAGCAATATATTGATTTTAATTATTTGTTCTTCAGTGAACAATTTCGAACTTATCAAGATTTGATTCTTGTGGTGTTCAAACAATCTAGGTGAGGTTCTTGAATTATTGTTATCAAGGGGTCAATAGATTTTCAACGATAATTGGTTACTTGGTTCAATATTCTTGAATCAAACTCAAAACTTTGATTTCTTGGCTTTCTTGAGTTGTGATTCAATCTTGTGTGGGTTTCGTAGCTTCAATTGCTACGTGGGTTCATATTAGTTGGTATCAAATTTTAGGCTCCAAAAATAAGGGTTATATCCTTTTCTTTTTTTTTTTTGTAGAGTATTGTTTTTCTTTTCTTCGTGTTCTTCAAGTTCTTTGTCTTTTTGAATATTTAATCCATGAAAGTTTCAAAGAAATTTGAAAAGTTGTTTTTTGTGCTCATTTAGCAACCAAATCAAATTTCGTTTGTTTTGTTGGTTTCGTAGTTTAATTTTCGAACAAAAAATCCAAAAAAAAAAAATCCAAAAGATTTTTGGAGAACCACTTTCTTGAATTAAAAGTTTCCATTCAAAAGTGTCCATTTCTTTTTGCTTCTTTCTTTTCTTATCTTTTTAAGTCCTTTAAAGTTATAATTTTCACTCACATCGTAGTTTGAATTCTTCAAGAATAAGACTTGGTCAAGTCCAAATTAGTTCTTTGAAGCACTTGGGTGAAAGCATTGAGTAGAAAAAAAAGGCAAGAGTAGTAAGACTACTAAAGGAAAAAGTCAATTTAAGCGATGCACAAGCGTATACAAGTGAGATGGATATTATTTTAGATTTAGAATATACGATAGGGACAATTCTACCTCCAACAAGAACAACAATCAAATCAACATGTCGGAAGAGATGATACAGCGATTTGAAAGGTTGTTTGAAGATGTGAGGGCTAGGCAGGAAGCGTGGATAGAAAGGTAAGACTCTTTTGCTTGCCAATTTACGTAGGGGAGTTCCCAATGCAAAAAGACAAGGTAGACGAGAACCTAGTTTAGATAATCGCAGTGATCATGATGTGGGTAGTGGAACAAAAAAGGATGCGATAGTGGATGCCAAGTTCGGAAGAGTAAAGGATAGAGGAGTTAGACATGAAATGAGGGACAGAGAATGGAGTTGACAGTAGTATGGGCAACATTAAGATGACAATTCCTTCATTTAAAGAAATGAGTGATCCAAAAGCTTACTTGGAGTGGGAAAAGCAAGTCGAATTGATATTTGATTGCATTAGCTACTCGAAACAAAAGAAGGTAAAGATTGCGGTACTTGAGTTCATTGACTATGCTATTACTTGGTGGGATCAAGTAGTGGCATCTAGGAGGGGGAATCGTGAGAGGCCAATTAACACATGAAAAGAGTTTAAGGCTATCATGAGGAAGAAGTTCGTGCCTAGTCATTACTATAGGGAACTTCATCAAAAACCAAAGCCTCAATAAGGGTCTTATAGTGTGGAGGACTATAATAAGGAGATTGAGATATTGATAATTGGAGCAAATGCTGAAGAGGATAGGGAGGCCATTATGGCTCAATTTTTGAATGGTTTGAATAAGAACATAGCTAATGTAGTAGAACATTATATGGAGTTGGAAGACATGCTATATGTGGCTATGAAAATGGAGAGACAATTGAAGAGGAACGGGACAGCTAGGTATCCATCGGTTTCTTCAGGTTCTTACTTTTCGTGAAGACTAAGTGGGATAATAATAATAGAGGTGATGGGGCTATTTCAAGTAGCAAAACTAAACCACCAAGGGAAAGGAAGAAGTTTCTAGAAAGGCTACACCTACAGCGGATTCCCAACTTTCTAGGAATCGGGATATCAAATGTTTTAAATACTTGGGATTGGGGCACATTTCTTCTCAATGCCCAAACAAAAGGGCAATGATCTTGTGTGCCAATGGGAAAGTAGGAAGTGATAGTGACGGAGATGAGATTCTCAAATTAGAAGGTGCTAATGATGGTGAATAGTAGGGTACCTTATCTAAGGGAAAGTACTTATGGTGATGCATGCTCTTAATACACAAATCGAAGTGGATGATGAAGAACAGCAATAGGAAAACATTTTTCATACTATATGCAATGTCAAAACTTGATATGTAGTTTGATTATTAATAGGGATAGTTGTACTAATATTGCTATTACTGTACTTGTTGAGAAATTAAGAATGACTAATAAAAAAAATCATAAACCTTATAAGTTGCAATGGTTAGATGAATGTGGTGAGGTTGGGGTACATAGACAAGTTTTGGGAGGTATAATGATGAAGTGATATGTGACGTAGTTCCTATGCATGCTAGGTACATTTTGTTGGGTAGGCCATGACAGTATGATAGGAAGGTGAAGAATGAAGGATTCAAGAATAGGTATGACTTTGTAAAAGACGGGAGAGCTATTACTCTTGTACCCTTAACACCATAACAGGTCTATGAGGACCCATTGAGGTTGAGAGGCAAGGAAGAAAAGAAAAGCAACGAGAGCCAAAAGGAGAGTAGGAGAAAAGCAGAGAGGTGGCTAATTGTGAGAGAAAGAGAGTAGAGCTACAATAGAAAAAAGCAAGAGAACCTTCTGAGAGGAGAGAAAAATACAAAGTGAGTTTTTATGCAAAAAAAGAGTAAGGTTCAGAGTACTTTGGTGAGGACTAACAAATCTCTCCCCAATTCGGATATCTTTTTATTACAAGAAGACTTGTCCCATGAAGACTTAATGAGTGGGATACCCCTCATTGAATACCCAATTGAATCGATGCAAGTGGAAAATCTGGTAAGCCTTGAAGGAAAATCATTGAACTATGACATGTAAATTATCAATACCTCGTATATAGGTTAGGTGATGGTCTAGCAGGTAGGAATAGTTTTTCACATGGAGCATGTACTTTTACGTATGTTAATGCGCCTAAATTTTCTATGAGAGTAATAAGTCATTTGTCATATGCATTTATAAGCAATTTTTACTAGTTTATAATATTCTAGTATGTTGCAAAAACTTAACTGAGCATAATAAAAAATTGGGGGGAGAGGGAAGGATTGTTGGTGATTTAAGGCATGAGAATTTACATTTTGATATTGAAATCCTTAACTGCCTTGGTCAGAATTTATGGAGTATGTGGAAAACTAATTTAGTATCGTCTAATACTTCTACTATGCATTTCGATATGGTTTATGGATTACATCCACTAGCCTTGTTTGATTTAATTCGTTTAATTATTATTATATGTGATAGTTTAGATGGAAATTAGATGATTGAATTATATGCATCTGAAGGTAGCAAACGGGAAAACGGTAAAGTATTCAAACCAAGTGATTGGGTTTGAGTGCGTAGGCGAAAAAGGCGTGTTCGAATGTAAAGGTCAAGGTTTCATTCTAGAGGCGATGGACCATTCAATGTCATCGCCATTATTGAGTACAATGGATACAACTTGGATCTTCAAGGTACGTATATTATAATTCTTATCATCAAAATTTCTAATGTTGCTTCATTTGATATAGGTACGGATTCGAGATTGAATCCTTTTGTAGATGGAGGACATGATATGATCCAAGAAATGAAGATAAGTCCGATCAAAGATCCATTGATTGTCGAAAAAGGATTGATGACTCGATCGCGAGCAAAGTGGGTCAAAGAAGTGATGGGATTGCTCGTTCAAATTATAATGGATGAAATGTCGATCTTGAAAAGTAAAGAAACAAGTTTCATGTTGGGCTCAGAAACCGAATTGAAGTGGATCAACTTAGTTCAAGCCGAACACAATTTTTTCAAATTGCCCGAAATTTCCTAATTTAGTTAAAACTCTATATTTTTTTATATATTGTATAACCTTTAGAATAAGATTTCATTTTAACTAGGTTTATGAAATCTTAATTTATGTCAGAACTCTACTTTATGGTAACTTCTAGTATTATTTGACTTTTATTCCATTTTTAACTAGAGATTTATGGGTTTCCTATATATAGGACTCATTATTCTACATTGTAAACAACATTCATTATTATCAATTGAGAGATTATTTTGTGAGCAATATTTTGCTTTCAATTTTTTGATCTTCATTGAACAATTTCGAACTTATCAAAATTTAATTTATGTGGCGTTCAAACAATCCGAGTGAGGTTCTTGAATTATTGTTATCAAGGGGTCAACGGATTGTCAACAATTGTTTGTTACTTGGTTCAACATTCTTTTATCAAACTCAAAACTTTGAGATTTATTGGCTTTTTTGGGTTGTAATTCAATCTTGTGTGGGTTTCTAAATTTCCATTGCTACGTTGGTTCTCATCAACAACACACACAAATATAGATGAAAAACTTCAAGAACATCGATTTGAGGTCATAAACATAGTTTCCTATGCGCAGCACAGAATATAATGTGAAAATTGAATGAAACGAGGATAACACTACAAAACTACTCATTATTCAAACTAAGTAACATATCACACAGGAAAGTAGAAAGCAAGTTGATGGCATGAAGAGAGAGGGCAGTGACACGCTGGAGAGACAAGGGTTCTTGAGATAGAGAAACAGTGCAGGAGAGAGAACACGTCTCTAGGGTTAGGAAAATAGTTCTAAATGTATCATGTATAAATATAATGTCATTTTTGGTGATTTGGAATTATTATAAGATTATTATATGAAAAGGTATATTTTTTGGGATATAATCATTCGATGAGGCAGCAAATAATTCTTGGAGCCCAACTCTTCAACTTTGTCTTGATTTAACCCACACCTACCCTTCCAATATTTTAGATACCAAAGATAATACTGTCGATTGAAATTTTGAAAATATATAAAAGGACAAATTATAGGAATATGACAGCCCTTGGCTAATTAGAGTCAATGAGCATTAATAAAAACTCATAGATGGAATCATTATATTGAAAACTCAATTGATATGTCACTCTTCCTCCATAGATCTAAACCTACCAAAAAGAAAAACCTAACTATATGTTTGACATACATTTCGAAAAAGATAATTTCAAGGTAATAAATAAAAAAAAGTTTGATTTTTTTTTTTTTTTTTACAATATTGATATTCTAAGATTGAAAATCAAGCCTTAATATGATATACGAAACCATAAAGCTTAATCCAGTAATCAAGTTTCAAAATTGATGTTTTCAGATGAGTCCCATTTTATGGAACATGTTAATGATTAATCGTACAAAATCTAAAATATGAAATAATGATTAAGTATAAGAAAGTTCGAATTGCTCACCTTAACAAGATTAACCTTTCAAGATGAGTCATTAGACTCAATAGATAACTCAGTTATTATTAAGTCATTGGAAAATAGAAGTAAAAATTTTATTGAGTGAAAATTTTGAACTAGAAATGTAAAAGAAAAATTAATTTAAAATGTGAAAATATATTGTGACACCTAAGCAAAAAGGGAAATATATAGTTTATAAACAAAATGATGGCCCTATATAAAGGGGGGTTGTGTAAGAATTTAGCTGAGAAAGGCTTTGGTTTGAATTTGGATTGAATGGAGAGCTTCTTCTATCAACTTCTCCTCGTTGGAATCTTCTTAGTAACATTCTCATTGCCTTCTTCTTTTTCTGCAGTACCAACAAGACATTTTCAATTTAATGTAGGTTAAACTCAACTCTCTCTCTCTCTCGCCCCCCCCCCCCCCCCCCCCCCCCCCCCCCCCCCCCCCCCCCCCC
>NW_019240113.1:56126-114721 GCF_002742605.1 Olea europaea var. sylvestris
TAACTATATGTTTTACATACATTTTGAAAAAAATAAATTTAAAGGAAAAAAAAAAAAAAAATTTTATTTTTTTTTTTTTTTTTTACAATATTGATATTCTAAGATTGAAAATCAAGCCTTAATATGATATACGAAACCATAAAGCTTAATCCAGTAATCAAGTTTCAAAATTGATGTTTTCAGATGAGTCCCATTTTATGGAACATGTTAATGATTAATCGTACAAAATCTAAAATATGAAATAATGATTAAGTATAAGAAAGTTCGAATTGCTCACCTTAACAAGATTAACCTTTCAAGATGAGTCATTAGACTCAATAGATAACTCAGTTATTATTAAGTCATTGGAAAATAGAAGTAAAAATTTTATTGAGTGAAAATTTTGAACTAGAAATGTAAAAGAAAAATTAATTTAAAATGTGAAAATATATTGTGACACCTAAGCAAAAAGGGAAATATATAGTTTATAAACAAAATGATGGCCCTATATAAAGGGGGGTTGTGTAAGAATTTAGCTGAGAAAGGCTTTGGTTTGAATTTGGATTGAATGGAGAGCTTCTTCTATCAACTTCTCCTCGTTGGAATCTTCTTAGTAACATTCTCATTGCCTTCTTCTTTTTCTGCAGTACCAACAAGACATTTTCAATTTAATGTAGGTTAAACTCAACTCTCTCTCTCTCTCGCCCCCCCCCCCCCCCCCCCCCCCCCCCCCCCCCCCCCCCCCCCCCCGATTATGCCACACAAAGCAACTTTTGACAATAAACGGTAAGTATCCTGGGCCGACGATTATTGTTAATGAAGGAGATAATGTTCAAGTTAAGGTTACTAACCGAGCAGCGAGAAACACTACTATCCATTGGTAAGTAGAAATTTAGTCTCAACTTTGATCAGATACTGCTTTGCTTACACATATTGAAATTGTAGATTCAACTGCTTTTAAAATTGATTAAGCTTGTAGAAGGATTAAATTAAATTGGAATGTTTTATTAATAATGCTATCACGAGGAAACTCTAATGAACCTCTAGCCAAGAGTACAATAAAAACAAAAACTCGGGTCGATCCCCTCTATTGATTCCGCATTATGTTATACTTTTTTTATCAATTATAAAACTTGTCACCTAAATAAAAAGAGCTTTCACAGGTAGAAAGAAATTAATAATTGTCTTTCTTGCATTGTCGATACTATTTTCAAATACTGTTCTCTTTTTCATTATTTTCGTCCATTTGCAATTATTTATCATTGATGAATTTTTTTATAAATGGTCCGAAATTCCTATTCAAAGACTGTTAATTGAAGTTTATGTGGTACTCATGACGAGAGACAAAACTTCCAGCTATATAATTATTAACATCTTTTTTTATTTTAATTAAATAAGTAGCTAAAATTTTCCCTTCCCCACTTCCACTTGATTGCAACGTTTAGATGCCTTTCAATAAGGGGTCCCTTCAGCTTATTGACTTTGACCCTCTTTTTTTCTGAAAAATTAAAATTAAATCATGTATATATACAAAGATGGATTTATTTAAAATTTTAAGCACACACTATTTGAATAATTGTTCAAACCTTTTGAATATTAGGTATTTAAAGAATATAGAGAAGAAATATTCGATCTATTATTTATACAGTGTTATCTCTCACTACCTACTCTATATTTGGTACCTATGAATCTATATATGCATAGACTTCTCTTGAATAAGAAAAAAAAAGTGGTCAAAACCCATAAGGAGAAGGGACCCATTATTGGAAGCCTGAAAAGGCAATGTTAAAAAAAGTTCAAAGATTAGAAACAATATGTTTCTTTCAACAAAGTAAAAAATCAGATTAAAGAAAAAATAAAAAATTTAGGTAGCGGTTGATTTGCATTTTCATTTTTCATTTTCATTTTCAAAACGATTTTTAGTTTTTTCCGAAAACGGCCCGTTTTCCGCGTTTTGAGCGTTTTGACAATTTATAACTAAAAACGCTCAAAATGATAAAAAGTCGTTTTGCGCTTTCAGTTATAAATTTTAACTCGTTTTCGAGATGGACCAAACGCATTTTCGAAAAACGGAAAATGGCCCGAAAACGACAAACCAACTGTATAATTTTTTATTTTTTCCGTTTTCATTTCCAATAATGCCCGGAATTGCATAGTAAATATACCTCATTAGCAAAATTCAAGATTTTAAATTGTTGCGCTGCATATCGTTGCCTAAAGTACACAAAACATTCGTTCTAACGGATTATTTAATATTTTTCTTTTCGGTATGTCGTATAAAATCTCTCATTTTTCCCCCAAATTAACCAAATAATTACATTCTCGAAGAAAAAAATCATCATTATGAGTAAAATATCTCGTAGTGTCATGAGTTTTGTCGTAAATCGATGATACATATATGTGGTGAGAAACAGGCATGGTGTAAGGCAGCTAAGGACAGGATGGGCAGATGGACCAGCTTACATAACCCAATGCCCAATTGGAACAGGCAAAACGTATATGTATAATTTTACAGTAACAGATCAGAGAGGTACACTTCTGTGGCATGCCCATTATTCATGGCAACGTGCATCTGTTTATGGGGCCTTCATCATTTACCCTCGCATGCCACCTCCATTTTCGGCTCCAGTTCAAGATCATATTCCTATTATCTTTGGTAACCATCTTTTCTTTTCTGTCTTCTCACCTTGGCATTTTAACAAACACTTGCTGTGCACCTTTTTTTCATCGACTTTGTAAGGAAATGATGTCCAAATGGCTTATAAATTAGTGGCGTCAAAATGGTCTGGACCATTTATTTCCTGAATGATCAAGACTGTTAAAAGACCAGATTGAAACTAGCCTGATTTGTGGAATTTATTGCTTGGTATGCCATAATGAATGGGTCATGCTGTTTTGATTGTCTAGCTTGTTGACCTAATTAGCCTAAATATAAATTATAATACGATTTTTGTTTCTTAGAAAATTTTTAATTTTTTATTACGTCTTTGTTTGGATACAAATTTATAAAAGGACAGATAGGATTGGCCTGACTGTAATATTGTCGGGCCATGAGGTTGTCCGATTTATGTCTAGCCCGAACCGTGTTGAAACAACAGACCGATTCAAACTCGAACGTACCGAGTCGAGCCTTTTTATTCAGTCCTTTCTATTGAGTTTAATCTCTTCGAAAGAGAGAATTTCCTATTTTTGTTCCTAATAAAGAAATGGAAGTCTCTTTTTCGCATCCATTTTCCATGACATTGTTGGAACAAAAATATCGGTTCTTAATGACTTCGAAGTCGACTACATGCAGCAAATTATACTAATTTGCTGCTTACTTATGAACACAGGTGAATGGTGGAATGCCGATGTTGATGCTGTGGAAAACGAAATGATGCTGTATGGTGGTGGACCTAATGTTTCGGATGCTTACACCATTAATGGTTTACCAGGGCCATTATATCCTTGTTCCATTAAAGGTACACACCCAAATGATGCTTGCCTGCTTCAAAACCCTACATAATTCAAGTTAATTTCACTATTGTAAAGGCTGTCCATTTCTTTTTCTTTTAATCTTTTTCATTAAATGTGCAGATACTTTAATCCAGACTGTTGAGCGTGGCAAAACATACTTGCTAAGAATTATTAATGCAGCCTTAAATGATGAACTTTTCTTTGCTGTGGCAAATCATACTTTAACTGTGGTTGAGATTGATTCTGTTTACACAAAACCCTTTACAACATCAGCTATAATGATAGCCCCTGGACAGACAACAAATGTTTTGCTCACTGCAAACCAAATCCCTGATGGCATGTTTGTTATGGCAGCTAGGCCTTATCTCACGTCGGTTTTCCCATTTGATAATTCGACCACTATCGGTTTCTTGAAATATAATACGACGAAATTAGGAAGGGAAAAGCCTCCATTGCCGCCTTATAGTTTACCTTCCAATCTCCCTTCAATGGAAGATACAGCATTTGCGACCAACTTTTCGAACCAGCTCCGTAGCCTTGCGTCCACTGATTACCCGTGCAACGTGCCAAAAGAAATTGAAAAGCGCGTAATAACGACTATAGGCCTGAGCTTGCAAGATTGTCCTGTTAATGAAACCTGTAAAGGCTATAGAAACAAAAGGTTCTATGCATCCATGAACAATCAATCATTTATTCGCCCGTCAAGGTCAGTACTTGAATCCCACTATCTAAAACTAAATACTGGATATGCTTCAGACTTCCCAGAGAAGCCACCGAATGTTTTTAACTACACCGGGGTCGATCCAGTGGCTGAAAACATCAACATGAACCCAGAGTTTAGCACAAGACTTTTGGAGGTACCTTTCGGGACAAAACTAGAAATTGTTCTACAAGATACGAATTTTCTGAATCCAGAAAACCATCCAATACATGTACATGGTCACAATTTCTTCATTGTGGGAAGGGGGTTTGGAAACTTTGATGTTTACAAGGACCCAGCAGGTTACAATCTGGTGGATCCTCCAGAAAGGAATACAGTGGCTGTACCTGTCGGGGGATGGGCTGCAATTAGGATCAATGCAGATAATCCAGGAGTATGGTTCATACACTGCCATCTTGAGGAACATACTTCTTGGGGTCTGGCCACGGGATTCATTGTTAAAAGCGGTCCAGAGTCGTCCCAGTGTTTGCTTCCACCACCTAGTGATCTTCCCCCCTGCTGAGAAAAGTTAGCACATCTGTGTTGTTATTAGTGAGTTTTGTAGATTATAGTTTTAAGCTTCTCATTTGTAACACTTCATGTTAGTACGTTTAAGGTTTGCTTGGTATGCAGTGTTAAGTAGGAACAAAGTTTACAGTAAACAAAAATTTATCTTCCTTTTATTTTTTCCTTGTTGAAGTGTGACCTAAATTCTATTAGATATTGGTGTTTCGGTTGAAAAGGACTTGAAGAGGTGAAATTATGGTCCAAGGAGAAAATCTCGATGCACTTCCACTCACTAAGCACCTGTCTCTCGCTTTGAACGCTCAAAACAAGGGTGCTGGTGCTAAATGCTGCTTGAGCGGCAGAGTTGGTGCCTGCTTGGCGCTCAAGCAACAATTCGTCTAGCCCAAGGCCCATTTCGCATTTTAACTTGTTTTCAATAACTCTATTTTATGGTTTATATGCAACATCCACGACTTGTAAACAAAATATAACATTGTTAAAGCCTTGAAAGAGTTTTAGATCTTGATTGAGAGCATTGAAATCTTATGAAAACAACATTCGTTATTGATTATAGTGAAATGTTCCTCCTAAGCCCACATGGTATTTTCTCGTATTAGGTTTTCATGTAAAATCTTTGTGTTCTTGTGTTTGTTTGTTTTATTTCATCTTGTTAATTATCTTGTTGATATCATAATAGTTCACGTACATTTATTGTGCTAAAAGACTATTAGGTGGTTGACGAGAGAGTATAGTTGTAATTTTTTTTTAATCAAATTTACAATGACAATTGTTACTACATTCAATATGGGCAATCCAGAATCTTGATTGAGCACTGCTGACTTCTATATGATAAGAATGACTAACTGCTCTACTAAATTAATCAATATGTAGGGTTCTAATGATGTAAAGCTTGAAAGTAGTGTTCGGTACAAAAAATTGAAAGTTAAACATGCATATTTGAGAGTTAAATTGAAAATCCACATTTATTTAATGTTAACCTCAGTTTTTTGCACGGGTGACATGGACAACAGATCTCAACTCTACTCACGTTCACATAATTTATCTCCTATACACTTTGACAAACAATTACCGACAATATTACTAAGTGCGTAAAATTGCATTACCGACAAATGACATTAAATGTAAGCTTTTATTGTAGAAGAGGAAAAGTGGTTACCATTAGATGAAAATATGTGTGATCTCATCCTGATGGTCAAGGCATCTTCTCCAAGGTGTCATTCAATAAATTCTAGGTTCAGTATATTTAATATTTTCTGAAAATTAGTCATTTTGAAGTCCAGGTCTAACATCTAAAAAGTAGACTGACAAGTTGAATGTAAGGTGTCTTCTATATAGATGTCATATCAATCAATTATAGAAAGATCTTGTACGAAATATCTCTTGGAACAGGTGAAGTGTAAGATGCTTTTTCTTATTAAGAGGCTAATTATCTCAGATTTACTTTATATTAGGCTAGAGCAACTTACCTCGATCTTGGATATATGACCTCTATATGGAATGTCGATGAGCTCATGGATCACTTTGACACCTTCGTTATAGCCTCGGTTAGGCTAGGAAGGCTGCTAAGATGGAGCCCGAGCCTGATTTGGCTACTATGTGGTTGATACTTGGAGCCTCGTCAGGAAAGGCGTAACAATAGTCATTTAAGTCCAAGTATTGATATTTAAAAAATGCATAGATTTTTGGATTTAGTGGATCATATAATTGCGGCATGATTTCATTGTCAAAGTGATGCTTTAGAATCGTGTGTTCTACCTTTGTGTAGAGCCATGCCAATGAGGTGATCACTTGTTTAGTTGTGTCTGAGCATAACTCAATAATCCTCCAAGACCATGTATGGATATTTATATAATGAATGTAATTTTGTTTTTAGAATGGTATTCTGATACCTTGTATGGAAACTATGTAAGTCAGTTTTACAAAGGCGAGGTCCTGGCATTGGAGAAAAGCTCTAAAAGATAGGCGAGTTTTACCTAGAGTGGTATTTTGAAACCTTATACGGCAGTCATTTTTGTTATGAAATGGAATGTTGTAGTAGTGGCAATTTGAAGCCTCTAAGGCGAGCATACATTTTTAGGGTGTGCGCATCTAATTTGAAAGCTATTGCGTGTCTTCATAAAATCCAACCAAGGGACTGCTTGTTTCCAAGATACGAGTCTCCTAGATCATTAATTTCATCATAGTTTTAGGTGTTGATGAATAGATGTCCAAGATTATCCTTGTGTTGATCCTAATACTTTCTTCTCCCATTTGCAAGTTTTTACTTTTGCAAAAATTGGAAAATGCAATATCACTATGTCTATTTGCAATTTCGGTAAGAATCTATTTATTTTCAGTAACCCACTTTGCTTTTTCTGATGATATTCATCAATTCCAGCAATTTTATCCTTGAAAATTTTTAGTCATTCCACACTCTCCATTTTCTTCCTTTCTTTAAAAGCAAAGCACAAAGAATGTCTGAGTTTGCGAGGCAACCTGGTAGGCTAGTGGAGATAGGTTGGCCATTGTTACTTCTGGGATTGGAGAATCCAATATTCTCTCCTCAATTGAGATTTCGAAGCAGTCACGTCCAATGAGAACATTTGAAGGAGACCTATGGACACACCGATTAAAAGTGGAGGTGTCGAGTGTTCCTTCAAACTAGAACCCCAACCAAACTTCAAGTAGTTAGGAAAAAAATATAAGATCCCTGATAGTATAGGTCTAATCGTCCCTAAACCTAATGAGCAGGCATGCTATATAAGGTTGAGACGTGTTATCATAAGTGAGGCAATTTTAAAAACTACACTTAAGAGTACACATATACCATTTTTCTGCCACGTCATGAAGTCTTATAGCCTAGCTCTAACCTAGCTCAACTCAAACTTCTAGAGTCAGATGGTTAGGTCGTGGATGCTCTGGTTTGAGGTAACTCTAGGCAAAGACATATCCTTTAGTGTCCCTACTTTATCTACAACCAAAGGTTTCACGAGAATGTGAGAATTTCAAGGGGTGGTATTATCTGATCTTGTGGGGTCCCATATTTCTTTTGTTATCAGGCTATCAACCTTCATCAAGGGGCAAAATAATCCTGGTTTTGGGCATCAGGGTATTGGACACCATGGAAGGAGACCCATTCACTTCTCTTACTCTTTTCCACCTCCCTCTTACTAATCCAACCACCTATTCCACTTCTAGCGAGTTTTTGTATTTTTGAACTATTTTTTCCTTTCATACCATTTGATTAGCACTTAAACATTTTTCCTTGCTGGCAAGTTCATTGCCTCTGTACAAGATCTCCAAGGAGTAGTGGGACATTATTTCCATCATATATCAGCTTGCGAACAAAAATGGCAAATACCTCGAGCTCATAGAAAAAAACATCCACTTCATCAAGCACGAACTTATGGCCTTTCAAGGTAAATTATAATTATTTACCTCGAGTATGCTGAGCTCCTCAAATCATATGTACTAATACGTGTTGTTTTGCAGAATACTTTTTGAAGAAGAAGCCATTAAAGCCCGAAAACCACTTTTTCTGCTTACAAGAAACAAAATGATCAATTACAAAAGGAAAATAAAGGTTGCCTATCAATGATGTGGAAAAAGAAAAAGAACAAGACGAGATAGTCAAGCCTTTGGACTAGAAAAAGAGAACCGAGGCCTTTGGTGCCTCTTCATCCGGTCCTACCATTGCTATCAGGGCAATTTGCCCACCTCCATATCAGATACCCATCTAAGTGAAAATTTCTACAAATTCTCCTCATCCTCCTCTCATTGCCCAGCATTCTAGAAGCACTATTTAGCTAAGCTTGCATCCTATGAAAATGAATGAGATGAAGGAGCATGAATTTCAAGGCAAAAAAGTCTGTGAATCCACCTTGAAACGACAAAGTAAATTATTTTTTCAGGGTCAATAGTAAGGAGCTCGCAAAAGATGCAACTACAATACTTCTTTTGAAGATACTAGGCTATAGCGATTTATTACAAATACTGCATTGAGAGGTGGCAAAATCAAGTTGCCTCTTACTAGGCTAAAATCTCCTGTAGATAAATAATGCTTGTGTGGCTCATGGTCTAGGGATTGGCCTCATTACTCAAGATTTGTTGCATGATTTTCAAAATCGAAATAAGCATTGATGGATCGATTAGAGGCCTCCTCTAAGCTGGAGGAAAAGTTGATGAAAGTGAAGGCATAAGGTAAAAACGTCGAGCTTGCTTATGAAAACGTAGGTTAAGATGAGTTGGATTTTGTTGAGTTCAAGGTTAGTCGCTTTGAAATAGAACTATATTAAGTTGATCTCAAGTGTCTACCTTAGTCAAGATGGTCAACTAATCCAATAAACACAAACGCCTCATAGATAAAACCCTGTAAGCCTTGAAAAAAGAAAAGAGATAGAGATGAGGCAGATTGAGAGGCTCAAAATGAAGAAATTAAATCTTTGAAGGCTAATATGGCTATGGTAGGTGAAGTAGCAATCAAGAACTATGTTGATAACTTTGAAAAGACTAAGAATTATGACAACTTTGCCAACTATTGAGCCTTCAAAAATCTTTGAAAGCTGAGGTGGCTCGGATGAGGGAGGCTCATTTGGAATCGAATATCAACTTTTAGGAGGATAAGTTTAGTAGGGGCCAATTGAAGATCACCCAAACATCAAGGCCAATGCCAATGAAGCTCATGATGAGACGAGGCGACTAAGCTGAAGCAATGATTGTTGTAGATGTAGTGGTACATCCTTAGGCTACCTTTCTTTTTTCATTTCACTAAACTTTTTGTAAAGGCTTGGGACTCCTCATTTGTAATCTATCTTCCCATCAATGAAAATTTTATTTTCAAAGGGTTATTGCTTCTTGCTTTTCCTTGTATGCATGCTACTTTTCTTTCATGTTGTTGCTTCATTGTATATCTAATAGCACCTCATCATCATTAATTCAAACTTACATGTTTAACTATTTTGCACCACTCTGTTGAAGCGAAAAATGGTTCATTGCATGGTAAATGGTTCATCCATGTCAAAGGATAATGAGGTCTATTTCGTAGGATTTGAGGTGGGCTCTCTTTGGGATGATTCATACCTCTCCTGTAAAAGCAACACAGACTTCCTTATATGATGATCATTCATCCATGTTAAGAGATAATGAGGTCTACTTCGTAGGGTTCAAGGTAGGTTTTATTTGGGATGCTTTATACCTCATTTGTCAAAGTGAAAAGTACTTCCTTACATGGTGAATGGTTCATCCATGTTCATGGATGATGAGGTCTACTTTGTAGGTTTCTAGTAAAATCCCTCTGGGATGCTGAGTGAGTACCTCTCTTGAAGCAGTAAAAACTTCTTTGAATGGTGGATGGTTCATCCATGTTAAAGGATAATGAGTTGTGCTTCATGGTGTTCGAGGTGGGCTTCCTTTAGGATGCTTCACACCTCTTCTATCAAAGCGACAAAGATTTACTTGGATAGTAGATCATTCATCCATGTTAAAGGATAATGATCTTTATAGGTCTAAGGCTCATCACCTCGCATGAAAGAATATGGTTGAAGATATTGATGAGAAAATTTTATATAAATTGGGAGAGATCATCTGGTCGGAAGGGTAATGTGCTATGTTCACTGATAGTACTTACGAAAATGCTCTATATTCCAAGGGAGAGGTTGTATCTTTCCATCCATATCTTCAATTTTGTATGTTCCAAGATATAGCTCTTCTTTGATGCGATAGAGACCCTTTCAATTGTGGCCCAATATTTTTATGCTTAGTTCTTTTGAGAAGAGGAATATCTTTCTCAAAACTAAGTCTTCTATACAATGTGGCATCTTCTTCACTTTAGCATTATAGTAGTGGGGTCATTTTTGTTGGTCTGAGATGAGCTTTTCTTGTGAATCATGTCTCATTTCTTCAAGAAAATCGAAGCGTTCCTCATCAACTCATCGGATGAAGTCGTTTTGGGTGACTTGGATGAAGATAACATCGAGAATTCTTGGGGATATGGCCTCATTGGATATTTTGCCGGTATGTTTCCGGGGAAAGTTGCATTACTCCATATGTGTGATTCATGGAAGGTGAATTACAAATATTTTGTTCACTCGAGTGGGTGGCTTGTCTTTAAATTTGAAACGGACGTGGATAGGCTTAGTGTCTTGCATGGAGGCCCTCATTTGGTGTATGGTAGACCATTAATGCTAAAGGTTATGCCTCGGTACTTTGATTTTAATGATAAAGATGTGACCACGATGCCGGTTTGGATCAACTTGCGATATTACCTTTGGAATTTTGGAACACGAATGCATTGGGAAAAATTGTCTCCAAAGTAGGTAAACCCATTTCGACCGATAAGGTCACGGCAAGTAGAGGTAGACTATCCTACGCAAGAGCACTAGTTGAAGTCGACGCATCTATTGAACTTGTGAGGGTGGTGAAGATTAAGCTCCCAAATGGATCTTTGAGGGAGCAAGATATTCTTTTTGAACATGAACCTAAATTTTGTGGTTCTTGCAAAGTCTTTGGGCATTCCTTTCTTGGTTGCAAGTATAACAAAAATACCGCAGGTGGTGAGACTTCAAAATCCAGTGAGCTGGCTGGAAAAGGGCAGAATATTCAGGCTGGGAATTGTTCAAATTTCCAGCAACCACCGGCTGAGACAGGTTCAGAATCCTGTGAAAAATCAGCCGAAAATGTTGATGGACAGAATAGGGAACTCAACCGACTACAAGGGCAGCCTACTCTACAGCCAAATAATGATGGTGCGGACGGGCAGGAAACACAAGCTGAAGTACAGGCAGATGGCCCTTTTATTGAGGTTGTCAACAGGAAAAATGAAGCTGGTCGTCGGAAAAATTCGACACATGTTCACCGGCCCCAAGTGTCTACAATTCAAGGCTGTCATATGAGAAATTTGAAGGCTGATTCTTCATCTACCATGACAGGGTCTTTCTCCAAAAATGTAACCAATGAAAAATTAAAAGATATAGCCGACGAGGTCAGGAGAGCGAGGAAATTATCTGAAAAGAAGAAGGGTATTTCCCTTGCTTCATCATCATGAAGATTGGCTCGTGGAATATTAGGGGCTTTAACCCGCCCCTCAAACAAAATGGGGTTAAAGAATTCATGCGACGACATGAGATTGATGTTATGGGCATCTTGGAAACAAAACTGAATGATTTTAAGTTATCCCGTATTATGAGGAATAAATTTGGTGGTCTATCCTCTGCTAACAACTTTCGCCATCATAAAGCGGGTCGTATTTTGGTTTTGTGGAATTCCTTGAAGGCTGAATTGGAAGTCTTGGACACTACGGCACAAGTTATCCATTGCTCAATTACTTGCAAGGTAACTTCACGCACCTTCCTTGTTAATTTTGTTTATGCATTCCATACTATTGTGAACTGCAGGCCTCTTTGGGATAATATTGAGGAATTTGGTCTCAATTGCACCTTGCCATGGTTGGCTTTAGGGGATTTTAACAATGTGCTCAATTTTGATGAGAAAAGTAATGGGGCGGATGTCACTCCGTATGAGATTAAAGATTTTGAAATGTGTTGCCAAAATGTTGGACTTACGGATATGCGGTCAATTGGTTGTTTCTACACTTGGAACAATAATTCTGTTTGGAGCAAAATTGATAGAGCCATGGTAAATGGAAATTGGATGCTTGAGAGTTATGACAGTTTTGCAAACTTCCTTCCATCGGGTTGCCTCTCCGACCACTCACCTTGCATTGTGTCAATTTTTGGGGAAGTTGAAAGGAAGAAAAGGCCATTTAAATTTTTTAACATGTGGACATGCCATGAGGACTTTCATGATGTGGTATCAAATGGCCGAATCAAGTTTTTTTTGGTTCTAAACAATTCTCACTTTGTAAGAAATTACAGAGTCTTAAAGGGGTGCTAAAAAAACTCAACGACAAGCACTTTGCTCACATTTCCTCTAGGGCTGATTATGCTACTAAAAAGTTGGAACTGGCACAAGTTGAATTACATAATGATCAGATAAATCTTCAACTAAAGTCTGAGGTTGCTAGATTGAGGAAGGAGGCTACTATGCTATGTGAAGCGGAAAGGAATTTTTATTACCAACAAGCAAAGTGTGTTCATTTGAAGAATAGTGATAAATGCACCAAGTATTTCCACTCTTTGGTTAAGAGAAATGCCAAGAGGAACTTCATTCCGGCAGTTATCAAGAGGGATGGTAATTACTCTACTTCCCAAGAAGAGGTGGCGACGGAATTCACTCACTTTTATAGTGAATTATTGGGACAAAGCGGGTGTGGACAGCATTTTAATGATGAAATTCTAAGTAACGGTCCTAAATTGTCGGGGGAAAATGCCATGTTGCTTGTCCGGGACATCACGAGACAAGAGATTAAAGATGCCCTCTTTAGTATTGGGGATGACAAATCACCCGGTCCGGATGGTTACACATCTTGTTTTTTTAAAAAATCATGGGATATTGTTGGAAATGATTTCTTGGAGGCAATTGAAGAATTCCTTGCAACGGGGTCTCTACTCAAGCAAACCAATCACACTATCATTGCTTTGGTACCAAAGGGTAATCATTCTACTTCTGTTGAGGATTATAGGCCAATTAGGGGGAAAATGCCATGTTGCTTGTCTGGGACATCACGAGACAAGAGATTAAAGATGCCCTCTTTAGTATTGGGGATGACAAATCACCCGGTCCGGATGGTTACACATCTTGTTTTTTTTAAAAATCATGGGATATTGTTGGAAATGATTTCTTGGAGGCAATTGAAGAATTCTTTGCAACGGGGTCTCTACTCAAGCAAACCAATCACACTATCATTGCTTTGATACCAAAGGGTAATCATTCTACTTCTGTTGAGGATTATAGGCCAATTGCTTGTTGCAATGTTTTTTATAAAGTCATTACAAAGATCCTTGCCTCTCGGTTGAAGCCTATGCTTGATGTCATTGTTGACAAAGCACAAACTGCTTTTGTGGAGGGACGAAGTATGATTGAGAATATTCACTTGGCACAAGAGCTTTTGAGAAAATACAATCGCAAGAGAATTGCTCCTAGATGCCTTTTCAAAATTGACCTTAGAAAGGCCTATGATTCCATAAATTGGAATTTCCTTGAAAAAGTCATTGAAGGATTGGGGTTCCCCGCTACTTTTGTTGGTTGGATTATGGAGTGTGTGACAACTCCATCTTATTCCATTGCTCTTAATGGTAACCTTAATGGATTTTTGAAAGGAAAGAAAGGTCTACGCCAAGGTGACCCGTTATCTCCTTACTTGTTTATTCTATGCCTTGAATACTTCTCTAGAATGGTTAATGTGGCTACAAGCGATAGTGATTTCAATTTTCATCCTAAATGAGCACACCTAAAGATTTCACACTTGGCTTTTGCGGATGATTTGATGCTTTTTGCAAGAGGGGATGTGATGTCGGTGGATATCTTAATAAAGTGTCTTTCAACTTTTGGTGCCATGTCGGGTCTCAATATAAATGTTGGGAAATCTTGTCTCTACACAGCGGGTATTCATGGTCAAGAATTGGAGGATATCCTTGCACTAACTAATCTTCCAGTTGGTACCATGCCATTTCAGTATTTGGGCATCCCACTTGCGGCTGAAAAACTGAAAGTGAGTTCTTATGATTCTTTCACCAATAAAATTTCTACTTATATTGGTGCATGGTCGACTTCTTCTTTGTCATATGTGGGTAGAGCAGAATTTGTAAGAGCCGTTCTACAAGGAGTGGAATGTTTCTGGTTATCCATTTTCCCCATCCCGGCTACGGTTACTTCAAAGATTATTAGTCTTTGCCGAAGGTTCCTATGGGGATCCAAAAAATCGTTGGTTGCTTGGAATCAAATTTGCCTACCTAAGCATGAGGGTGGGCTTGGTTTTAGAGATATCAAAAGTTGGAATGCCGCACTCCTTTCTAAAACTCTTTGCAACATTCATAGCAAAAAGGATTGTTTATGGATTAAATGGATAAATGAAGTACATCTTCGAGGCTCGGACATTTGGAAGTATAAAGTGAGAAAAGGTGATTCTCCACTACTTAAAAGGCTTCTGGAAATAAGAGACAGTATTGTTGAACCCCAAAATGAACTTCAAACTAGAATGGACAAATTATTCAGTTGGACATAATCTGGGATTTTTAGCACAAAAACTGCCTATGAGTTCTTCAGACCGAAGGGAGTTAAAACTGCATGGGCTACCTCTGTTTGGGATGGTTCCATCATACCTAAACATGCCTTCATCCTATGGTTAGCTGTTCGGGGTAAACTACAGACAAAGGACAGATTATGGTATCTCCAGATCGACCGAAAGTGCCCATTCTGTGCACTCACGGATGAATCTACCCAGCACCTATTCTTTTCATGCCGATTTTGTAGAGAAGTTTGGGATCATATCCGGGATTGGTTGGCTATTCGGCGTAGCATGTCCACCTTGTTGAGCTCATTAAAATGGATGAAAAAGGAAGCTCGAGGTAAGAGTTGGCCTAGTAGAGCAAAACGTATTGCACTTGCAACAACCGTGTACTACATTTGGATGGAAAGGAATAAATGTATTTTTGAAGGTATCAAGCCGCAAGTTGAATCCATTGTTAGACGAATTAAAACATACATATACAAAGCGATGTTTACTTTGTATCCGTATGTTTTGATTCACTTCGAATCTTTACTTGCAGGGCTTTAAACCTTTGTTGGCACATCTCTTTTCATTTGCTCGCTCCCGGGTATGCCCGGAGTAATTGCATGTGTTATTGACTTTTGATTTGCCCGGGTATGCCCGGTGTACTTGTATATGGAACATTTTTGATCAATGATATTTTGATTTACCGATCAAAAAAAAAAAAAAAAGGTTTGGCATCTACCCACTTAGTAGAGTAATCTATGATGACAATAGTGTAGCACACACTACTTTTTCTTTTGGCTAAACACAATTAGGAGCTCATTGAAGGACTGCCTCTGCATCGTTGCGAAGCATTGGCATTTATCGCACTTGCACACAAGTTGAAAGGCATCATTTTGTCAAGTATAACAGTAATATTCCTACTTAAATACCTTTTATGTAAGTGCAAGTCCTACAATATGATTATTACATACACTTTTATAAACTTTCCTGATAATGTACGTTGCCTCTTCTTCTCCTGTGCATCGAATGAAAGATGATGAGAAGCCTATCTTGTATAGGACTTCGTCTTGGAGAATAAAATGTAGTGTTATCCTTCTAAGTGTGTATGTTTCATCCTTATTATCAGGGAGGATCTAATCTTTTAGGAAGACTATGAGGGTACTTCAACCCACCTCACCACCTCTTCCATGGATATGGGTGGCCTAGAGAGTTGTTCAATTTGCACCATCTTGAACAGCTAGAAATCTTTGCTTTTGGCCATCTTGAAATCTTTACTGTTGATCAGCTTGGTAATGCATCAAAATGGACATTTTACCTCTCCAGATGAACCACATGAGGAGGCTCCAAATTGGTAGCTTAATGGTTCCATCTTCGCCTCTATCTCAGGGGCATTAAAATACTTCGCAACAAAGTCTACAAGGCTTTAACTCTTATGGAGGTTATTGAATTGAAGATAATGTCAAAGTCACTCAGTCGTAAAAAATATTTCATCAACCTAACAAAAACGTAGCTTTTGAAGCACATGATTGAGTACGAGCTTCTTCATTTCAGGGTACTGAGCCTTCGCTTATAGAAAGGCTTTGCTCACTCACACAGTATATGGCAGTTGGTGGTTGCTTTCTTGTCTTACATGAACTAAGTTGATTACTTTTTTAGATAGAGCCAAATTATAGTTGTAGGGGCCCATGAACATTTTGGATAGGAAAGAGAGAGGCCCTAGCCTACGTACTTTCCAATTCTTGGAAAGCTTATCCATACTCTTCTATCCATTGAAATTTCTCCTTTCCTTTAAGGACTTTAAAGAAGAGAAGGCATTTGCCCGTGGATTTTGAGACAAAGCGACTCAGGGTCTGCCACCTGTCTACTGAGGCTCTGTACCCCTTTTGGAGCAAGCTTGATTATGATTGCAAAAGTTTGTGTAAACTCTCCACTTGCCATTATGCTTTTTCGTGAAATCTGTATTGGAGATCCACCTCGGATATTAGATTTTCCTATTGAAGCCATTGGTTATAAGCTTCTCAACCTCTTCATTTAGCTTTGTTTATCTTAAGGTTGTAACAGCTCACCTTTTCGTCTATTCCCACGATATCTTTATGGTTTCGAGAAGAGATATCTAAGTTTTACATAGTAAACTTTTGAGCTTCTCATTTACATTTTGTCGCAGTTTCTTCTCGACTTGTAGTGACTTCGTAGGATCTTGAGAATCCACGAAGAACTCTCCAGCTCTTTCATTAGGCTGCTTGTGAATCAGACTTAGTGATTGAGGGTCTAATTCATCATATATGACCTCTTCAACAAGGGCTTATATCATCTCGGTGTTTTCCCATTTTTAGTAATCTGTCCTTTTCAAAGAACATTGATCATTTTGGTATCGATCATCATCGTGTTAATCTCACAGGGGCTACTTTCCTTATAGAATTCAATTAGCATTCCTTAGCCTCCCTTTGATTGCCTCTGACATTGGTAATACCGTTCTTCATAGAGAACTTCATACATAAGTGATATATGGAGGTAATTGCCCATTGTTCCTTCAAGGAAGTCTTCCCAAGCCCCCATAGTAGGTTGATCTGCTATTAACCACAAGTAGTGTTTTAAAAGCCTAAAGCGTTACTAACCGTGGATGCCAAACTTTAAGCTTTACGAGCATAGGTGAGCCTCGACCATAAAAAAGTGATTTCTTATTTAAATATTATTTAAAAATTTTATCATTCAAAAAATTATTTAATGATTAAAATAATACATAGAAAGCATCTAAAATTATAAAATACTATATTTACTTAATAATTTCTACAATTAGTTAATTATACAATTTTTAAAGGACAAATTAAAAATAAAGTCAAATAAAAGGCTTTTAATAATAATAATAATAATAATAATAATAATAATAATAATAATAATAATAATAATAATTAATATAGCCCACCTAGTTGAGCTTTTTAAACACCGAACACAGGGAATTCCATATAATGCCTGGCCATTGGGGACTTCTTCTCCATCTCTATTGCAAGAGTATTTTTTCTCTTATGGTGATACTAAAGCCTGTTAACCCGTAGAGTGAGGAGCTCATCGGGGTCAACTTATAATACACTAGCATTTGATCATAAGTGGCTCCAAAGATGATGTTGGTGGAACTCTCATTGTCTATCAACATGCACTTCAACCCATTGTAGGCTACAATGCCTTTATTATCAGGCATCAAATTGAGGGATAGTATAGTCCTGTTGTATCCTTTTTAGAGAAGGTGTTTAGCTCAATGATAAAGGCAGTAAGATCGTAGGTTCTTGGGGCCTCCTAACCCTATTACATCTAGCCTCCTATGTGGCTAGTTGAGGAGAAATGACTCTTTGGTTCCAATATATAGTAGGCCCAGCTTCATCAAAGGCTAAGGATGGCACATCATTTAATGTGTCTATAGGGACAATGTGGCGCCCTACTTAGTCCATTGATGGTTGATAAAATGTGGTGTAGAACCTCTGCCTGTTAGGCAGTGGGAGTTCACTTATTTCCTTGTTTTGGTGGTCTGTGAACTCTTCATTAACAATTTCATCCATCATCATCTATACTAATTTGTCATTTTTATTGTGAAAGTCCCTCCAGCATAGTATGTTTATATTGAGGCCTCCTTTTGTGGTAGAAAGAGCTTCCGTATTGAATCACTTCTCGCAATAAATTATTTCATCAATGAAATAAGCTAAATAGCCCTTGCCCTTGAACATTTCATCAATCGTCACCTCGTATCTTAGATGTGCTAAACTAGATCATTTTCTTCCCTCTTGGATAGGAAGTTGTTCAAAAGAATTGCCTCTTAAAATCTCGCAAACTCCTAATACTTCTAAAGTGGAGCTTATCGTGCTACCTATTGACTTCTCCACAAAGGGCATGTGAAAAAGCTCTACACTTCAGTATTGCATAAGGCCCTCTCAAGCTCATATAAGTCGTGCAGGTGTTGATGTGCGCCTTTAGGTCACCTTTTTCCTTGTAAATTGGTATTTTGGAGGCACGAATTAACTAGAAACGTAGGCATTTAAAAGTTCTTAGGAGAATATGAGGTTGTCATCGTCATCATTCAGTTTAAAGACCTACATGGCCTATCCTCGTCTTCATGATCACCTTAGTATAGAGGCAGTTTGAAGTTCACAGTTTGCTACCTTGCAACCTCGGCTGATCTCCTTTTCTACCAATTCTTAGACTAAGAATTATTTTGTGGCCTATTCTTATTCATTTGCTCTTGAAACTTGAATGTAGGAGGCTCCTGACGTAGCCCATTTATAGGTGCTCCACTATGCCTTTTTTCCACTCAAGTAAGCTATGGACCTTCATTCCTGAATCAAGATAGCTCCAATACCTATTCCTAACCCATCACATTCAATCTCAAAATTATTATTTAAAGTTAGATAGTGATAAAACCGGTGTAGTACACAACTTATCCTTAATATTAGTAAAAGACTTCAACGCCACAATGACATACACTTTTCTTTGCAATCTTCGTAAGCAGTGTGAGGCAATGTGCTGAAGTTTTTAAAAAAAATGCCTATAGAAGTGTAACCTCCCAAAGATTTTAGAATAAAATTTACTTATTTTATATTTTATATATTTACATTTTTGAAAGTTGAGGACCAAAATGAAAAATGTTTTAAATTTCTATTTATTTGTTCCAAATAATTAGATTTTGATAGAGCGATATTTAATGTATATATATTAGACTCATTTTATAAGTCGTAATTAATTAGAAGTCTTTGACTCGTGAAAAAGTTATTTTGGTTAAGAAGACATTAAGTTAGATCCAATTGAATAAAAATAGGATAAATAGAATTTTATATAAATTATAAATCAATTCATTTTCTCTCTCCAAAAACGTGTAAAGTCTTTAATGAATTTTATTTTTTAGTTTAATATTAATCTATTTTGAATTAAATGTGATAGCTAGTATCCTATTTGGATAACTATGAATTTGTTATTAAAATATAATCCAAAACTAGGTTTTATCCAATAGGGTACGTACATGTTTTCTATTATAACTCAACCACTTTTTATTACTATAAATACTATACTTGAATTCCATAATTCACACACCAAAAGTTATACACACGTAAGAGAGAGAGAGAGAGAGAGAGAGAGAGAGAGAGAGAGGATACTTTTGGTAACTAGAAGACAAAAAACTATTTTGCAACTCTTAAATAAACAAGATAAGATACTTTAGGTGCAAGTGTTTTTGTTTCCTTATGCGTTTATGTTCAATTAAAAATACATGGATTGCCAGTAGATATTCGTTTTCTTTAAAAAGAGATATGAAATCCTACGAAATTATAAGGGGACCTAAAATGGGTGTGTCGCTTGATCACCGATATATTCCATAAGATCAAATGATATAATGTATATAGAAACTGTACGTATCTTACTGGGTGTTCTCGAATACCTACTCTTACAAATTTTTAAAGGTTAGTTCGGGTCGATTGGATTTGTGGTAAGGCGGTGATGCAGGCTACCAAGAGGATCATAGTAACAAAGCAAATTTTTCATTAAGTTTCTCTGCCTTCATAATTATTTGTTAATTTATTTTAAGGCATGTTTAGTGTTTTTTTTCAGATACAATTGCTATATATAATTTAAATTTATGAATGCCGCAATTATTATTTATTAAAGAATTTTATTTTGATCTTTTCGCATGTAAAGTTAACAAAAAATGAATTTTTGGTAACGCTAGTGTTATGAAAATTTGGGGCGTTACAACTTGGCATAAGATTACAGTTTGACTTTTCTGCAGACTTGTTTTTGGGAAAAAAAATTTATGGAACAGTTCACATGAACAGTAAAAAAAAAATTTTGAAAAAAAAAAAAAAGAAAGAGAGAACGTGAACATTGAATTTTAGTGTTCATGTGAACAGTAACCTAAAAAATTATGTCTATATATTTTTTTCTTTATTTCTCATATTTTTGAAAGTTAAGTATTGTGTTTAAGTCAATTTTGAATGATAGTAGTCTAGAATTTAAATTGTTATGGTTTCATGACTATGGTTCTAATTTCACATGTAATAAATTTTTATGCGTTTTAACTTTAGCATTTTGGGATGTTTTAAAAGTGGACCAATTTGAAAATTCATATTTTAAGAAATTTCCCGTTTGATTTATTGTTTGAGTTTTGTTGATTTGCATAATTATAAAATTGAAAGGCTTTGTCAAAAGACCTAAACTGTCTAAGAAGATATTGGAATTTAAGCAGTCCACCTGTGACCCCATCCTCAACTGGAAGCCTTTTAATTGCGCGTTATTTAAATCGGCGAGGCAGAAAACAAAATTTCAAACATTCTTGTTTTTGTTTTTTTTTTTAAATAAAATAAAATAATAAATAAATATATATACACATATATACGAGGGGCCTATTTTTTGGAAATTTTATTTTGAGAAAATCCTATAAAAAAAAGGGGGCCTATTTTAGGAAACTTTTATATATACATGAATTATAGTTGTTTTTTTTTTTAAACATTGGGGAAAAAAGAGAGAGAGAAATAAGTAAATAAAAATTAATTAATTAAAGTCTTGGACGTTTATGAGATTTATGACATAAGAATCACTGGCACGCTACGCTCACTACTTGACCATTCTCCAATTGATCCCATGTATGAAATGTAATGACATATTTATAGCATGATTCATATTATGAAATGTATAAGCATGGTCACCTCGCATAATATATTTGTCATTTTTTTTTACATTTTACTAGAATATCGTGTATGCACTGAGAATAAAATAATATTGATAATGCAAGATTAAGCATAATTAAAATTATACTTATCACATGATTAGGATGACTAGAAATAGCCCAACATACCTCCAGCGTGCTGAAATAGCCAATTAAGAACTACATAAATTATGAAGTAAGATGAAAGTGAACTTTTTTTTGAACATGTTGAAAATTTCCCTTTTAAGTGGGAACGTGCAAGATCATTCGAATATAATGAAGGGGCAGTCCTCTCGATATACCACTTTATAAGCACTATGCGACCTCAATGGAGAGACGTGGCTTACTTCGTGAGGGATATGAATTATGAGTTATATTTGGAAAGAAGATTGGGATAAGATTGATTTTAAAGGATATTGTGAGGATATCATAATTTTATGGAATCACAAACAACGAGTACCAACGCCCGAACCCAAACCAAAGCCGGAAGAGGACTTAGAGGAAGATATCGAACCAGAGCTGGAAGACCCTGAGCAATAAATCCAACCACAAAATTCCGTTGATTTGGTTGCATATTTCGAGCCAGAGTCATGCATTACTTCGGATGATGAGATTCCATAAAAAGAAGATCTTTTTTTTTTTTTTTACTCACAAGGATTAGAAATAAGTGTTATTTATTTACTTATGAAAAATTTAATTGTTTATTTATTTATTTATTTGATTTTGAAAACAAGTTACTATATGTAAGGATTTGAAATTTTATATTTTTAAAGTTATTCATTATTACAAAGATTATTAATAATATTAGGTTCTTTTATCAAATATTCCTAAATTAAAATTTTATTTGTGTTAAGAAAATGTCAAAACAACAACAAAATCAAACTACGATCATCAGGGATTTGCTAAGGGTGGTACAAAATTTGGGTAGGCAACAAGCACAAGCTGGTCCCCATGGTGCAAACGCTAACAACATCAGCTCAATTGTAGAACATTTCTGTCGCTACAAATCCCCAACCTTCGATGGCAAGGCAGACCCACTAGCAACTGAAGAATGGATAAGAGGAATGGAGCGAATCTTCAGACATCTATCTTGCACTGATGCTCAAAAGGTGTTATGCACAGAGTTCATGTAGGTTAACGCTACAGGCCACTGGTGGAAGTCAGCATCTCACACTAGAACAGAAGCACAACAACGTGCTTTGACGTGGACACAATTTAAAGATGAAGTGATGGGAAAATACTTTTCCCAAGCTCTGAGAGATGAAAAGGAGACAGAATTCCTTCAACTTAAACAGGGAAAAATGAAGCTTAAGGATTATCAGAGAAAATTCGAACAACTCTCTAGGTATACACCACGCCTAATGGACACTAAAGCAAAGAAAGCAAGGAGGTTTGAGCTAGGATTGCGTACTGAGATTGGTGGAATACTGGCATCCCACCAATTTACCACCTATAGCTAAGTATTGCAGACTGTCCAAGCAATCTCAAATAGGGTGGAAATTGACCAAACTCCCTAGCAAGGGGCCGACTCTTTAGGAAAGAGGAAATGGAATGGATCCAACGAAGAGAAAGAAGAAGGACCGAACAAGAAAGTTAATTTTGGATCAAGTTTTGGACAAGTCATTCTACCCTGTCCAAAGTGCAACAAAATACATAGGGTTGAATGTTTGTTTAGGAAGCATGTGTGCTATCGATGTGGTAAAACATGGCATATCTCCAAAAACTGCAAAGAAGACCCTTCAAAGAAGAATGACGAGCCAGAAAAGAAAGAAAAGGCTCGAGTTTTCGCTTTAGCCCAGGACAAGTTGCGGAAGACCTAAATGCAGGTAATTTCGATGACGAAATTCTTTTAAGGAGGGGAGATTGTAACCTCTCAAAGATTTTAGAATAAAATTTACTTATTTTATATCTTATATATTTATATTTTTGAAAGTTGAGGACTAAAATGAAAAATGTTTTAAATTTCTATTTTATTTGTTCCAAATAATTAGATTTTGATAGAACGATATAGACTCATTTTATTGGTCGTAATTAATTAACAGTATTTGACTCGAGAAAAAGTTATTTTGGATAAAAACACATTAAGTTAGACCCAATTGAAAGAAAATAGGATAAATAGAATTTTATATAAATTATAAATCAATTCATTTGCTTTCTCCAAAAACGTGTAAAGTGGGTAATGAATTTTAATTTTTAGTTTATTATTAATCTATTTTGAATTTGATGTGATAGTTAGTATCCTATTTGGATAACTACGAATTTGTTATTAAAATATAATCCAAAACTAGGTTCTATCCAATAAGATATGTACATGTTTTCTATTATAACTCAACCACTTTTTATTACTATAAATACTATACATGGATTTGATAATTCACACACCAAAAGTTATACACACGTACGAGAGAGAGAGAGAGAGAGAGAGAGAGAGGGTACTTTTGGGAACTAGAAGACAAGAAACTATTATGTAACTCTTAAATAAACGAGAGAAGATACTTTAGGTGTAAGTATTTTTATTTCCTTATGCATTCATGTTCAATTAAAAATGCATGGATTGCTAGTAGATATTCGCTTTCTTTCAAAAGAGATATGAAATCCTACGAGATTGTAAGAAGATTTAAGATGAGTGTGTCGTTTGGTCATCGATATACTCCATAAGATCAGATGGTATAAAATGTAATTTTTATTGTTATATATATGTATATGGAAACTGTACCTATCTTACTGGGTATTCTCGAATACTCGCTCTTACAAATTTTTACAGGTTAGTTCGGGTCAATTGGATTTGTGGTAGGGCGGTGACGCTGCTAATAGGATCGTAGTAACAAAGCAAATTTTTCATTAAGTTTTTCTGCCTTCATAATTATTTGTTAATTTATTTTAAGGTATGTTTAGTGTTATTTTCCATATACAATTGCTATGTTTAATTTAAATTTATGAATGCCGCAGTTATTATTTATTAAATAATTTTATTTTGATCTTTTCGCATGTACTTTAAACAAAAAGTGAATTTTTGGTAACGCTTCGTGTTATAAAAATTTGGACGTTACAAGAAGCTAGCTAAATCATGAAAGCTTTACCTCAGTTATGCTTTTAGGTGTCGACCACTCCTTGATAGCTTCGATTTTCTCCTCATGCACTTCAATTCCCTTTGCAATAACAACATAGCCAAGAAAAACTACTTTTTCAATGAAAAATGTATGCTTATTAAAGTTAGCGTAAAGTTGTTCTTGTCTTAAAATCACAAGCACACATTTCAAATATCATATATGCTCATTTAAATCTTTACTATATACCAAGATGTCATCGAAGTACGAATTTACCTATAAATGCACATAAGAGATGATTCATTAATCTCATAAATGTGCTAAGTATATTAATAAGTCCAAATAGCATGACTAACCACTCATATGAATCATATATTAGTTTTGAAAGCAGTTTGCTATGCATCCACTTGTCTCACCCTGATTTGATGATAGACTTTTAAGATCTATTTTAGTAAACATGCACAATCCATGTAATTCATCTAACATATAATCTAACATAGGTATATGATGATGATATTTTACGATTATGCTATCGACAGTCTACACGCATCCTCCAAGTTCCATCTTTCTTTGGCTCGAGTAGCACTTGAAAGGCCCATGGAAATATACTTTCCCTCATGTACCATTTGCTCATTAATTTTTTCATATGCCTTTGAAGTTCCTTAGTCTCCTTGGGATTACTCCTATAAGCTGGTTTGTTTGGAATGACAGCTCGAGCTCGAGGTACGAAATTAATTTGATGCTCAATGCCTCAAATGGATGGTAACCTACTAAGTACGTCCTCCAAAAATAGGTCTTTTAATTCCAGCAACAAAGAAGTAGCCAAAATTGGGATGGTGTTTTAGATTCCTCAAAATTGAGGAATGATTCCTTATAAACTAAAAATATCATAGGTTGGTTCATAACTACTGTTCTCTTCAACTCACTCTCTTTTACAAAGAAATTCAGTTTCGACTTTTCTCTCCTCTAATAAGACTATTTTTCTTTACTCTCTTATAGCTCTACTCTTTTTCTCACAATTAGACACCTCACTTTCTCTCTCTCTTATTTTCTTGTTGTGAAAGATCAATCCCACTCTCCTTTTTATCTCAATCTATTTTCTTCCTTACTTTTCAATTTGGTTTGATTTTCGTACAATTGTGCTGGTGTTAACGGTGTAATAGTAATAAATTTCACACCTTAGTAAAGCTATACCTATTTTTGTACCCATCATGCATTATCTTCCTATCATATTGACATGGTCTCCCCCACAAAATGTGTGCAACATGCATAAGAACTACATTACACATTACATCATCATGATACATCCTAATTGAGAAACTCAACTACACTCATCTTTTCACCTTAACATCTCAACATTTATTCAACATTTGCAATTTGTAAGGCTTAGGATGTTTTAGCATGGTTAATCCCAATTTCTCAACAAGTGTAGTGCTAGCCACATTAGTACAATTACTCTCATCAATAATCATACTACATATCTTGTTGACATGACATCTCATGTGAAATATGTTTTTCCTTTGTTTTTCCAAGTCATCCACTTTGATTTGAGCACTAAGAGTTTGCCTTGTGACTAATAGTTCTTCCACTGCATACTCCACTTTCTCACCATCACTAGCATCCTCCAATTTCGACATGTCATCATAATTAGCATCACTATCACTCACCACTTATCCATTATCTTACAAAATCATCGCCCTTTTGTTTGGACATAGAGAACAATGTGTCCCGAACCCAAGCACCTAAAGCATTTGATATCTCGATTCCCAGGGGGTTGGGAATCCACCTTAGATGTAGCTTTGGTATCAACTTCCTCTCTTCCATTTAGTAGCTTAGTCTTACCCTTTGAAATATTTACATCACCTTTATTGTTATCCCACTTCAATTTCCATGAAGAGTTAGAACTCGATGGGTATGTATCTAGCTGCTCACTTCCTCTTCAACGTCCGCTCTACCTTCATAGCTACCTATAGCATGTCCTCCAACTCCGCATAACATCTATTTCCTTATGATAATCCTCCACACTCCTAGATCCCTAATAGAGGCTTTATAATTTTTTATAAAGATTCCTATACTAATGATTAAGGACAAACCTCTTCTTCATGATAGCTTCAATTATCTTTGTGTTTCAATAAGGTGCTCATGATTTATCTTCCTAGGGGTTACTATTTGATCTCACCAAATGATAGCATAATCAATAAACTCAGAGACAACAAGTTTTACCTTTTTTACCTCCGAGTAGATGTGGCATAAAATATGAGCTCTATCTTTTTCTTCCACTTCAAATATGTCTTTGGATCGTTCCTCTCCTTGAATGAAGAAATTGTCATCTTAATATTGCTCATATTCCTATCAACGCCATCTCCAACATAATCTCTAGCCTTCCGATCATGCCTACTCCTCTAATCCTCATCCTTTCTATTTCAGCCTCCACTAATGCATCATCATCTATCCCACTAGCCATCTCATTTTCACCTCCAATTGTCAATCTAGGAACTCCTTTAGGTTGTTCCCTACATAAATTAGCAAGCAACTTATCTTACCTCTCCATCTACGGCTCTTACCTATCTATTTTATCTCACATATCTCCAAACAACCTTTTAAATCGCCTAATCATCTCTTCAATCATAATGAATTTATTATTCTTCCTGCTTGAAATAGAATTGTCTATGTTTGACATCCTAAATCTAGAATAATGTTTGTTTCACATGTGTACATTTGTGTATCCCTCAACCTATCTTTTTCCCTCTATTAGTCTTACCTCTCTACCTTTTTCCATTCAATGCTTCTTTGCAAACGTAGAACTAACTCGATCTCAATCAAATTCTAATCCTTGTAGAGTTCAAATAAAGAACTGGGTAAGGAAAACTGACTCTAGAATAATTTAAGAAGTGGGAATTGATACTCGAATGGAACACTAAAGATAAATTCAAGATGGTATTTCTTGAATTCGAATTGGACACGTTTAACTTTGGACTCTTTTTTTTTTTTTTTTTTTTTTTTTTTTTTTTTTTTTTTTTTTTTTTTTACTGTTATATTTTTTTTTTTTCAATTTGCAAAAATTTTTACAAATCCAGGAGAATTCTACAAGGAGCTCAAAAATTCAAAAAGAAAATTGATTTGGGCACTAATTTAGTTCACAATAACTTTTGAATTTGATTGGGACTTTTGGTGAATTTAAAGACTCAAAAGATGAAGAACACGAAGAATGAGGATAAAAATTCAAACAAGAAGGATATAACCTTAGTTTTTGGAACCTAAGTTCTTATACCAAATGATGTGAACACACGTAACAATTGAAACTACGAAACCCAAGACTGATTAGATAAAACCCAAAAAAACCAAAAATCAAGGGTTTGAAAAGCTCGACTCGATAAATTATTGAACCAAAGAACCAAGACAATCATAAAAAATATCTTGACCCTGTGATCACAAAACTTATGAACGTTACTTGAATTGTTGAACACTACAAGAAATTAATCCTTGATAATTTCGAAAAATTTATTAAATGAAGAATGAGTTCAAGCAAAATATGGCTCGTAATAATATCTCTCAATTGCGTGTTTTACAATGAAAAGAATGAGTCATATTTATAGGTAACTAATAAAAACCCTAATTATAACGAAATTTAAGTATAAAAACACCAAAAGATACCATAAGATAAAGTTTTAACTAAAATAGGAGATTACGCGAATTTTGAAAAATTCACGTCCAAAATTACGTACAGCTATATCTGACTTCTTCAATTTTCTTTATCCTGACATAGTCATTGGTCATTCCTCCATGATCAGCATTGACGATTCCATTTGAAGAAGCCAACGAAAGTTCAGTAAATAAGGTGTTCAATCCTGGTGTAGCTAAAGCCAATGTTGTAAAACGTGATTAAACTTCTAAGACCTGTAAAAAAGCCTAGGCATCCGATGTAAAAAAGACTAAGTTACGACCTAAAAGGTGGCATTTCAAAGAAGAAATTTCATGGAAAATGCTTCAACTATAACAAAGTATGCTATAAGTCTTCAGAATGTAAATTGCCAAAGAAGAACAATAAGATGGAAGCCAATGTGGTTGACTACATGACACACGACGTGTCTGAGATGAATCTCGCAGTTGTCATTTCTGAAGTGAATATAGTGGGTTCAAACCCAAATAAGTGGTAGAATGGCATTGGAGCTATGAGGCATGTGTGCTTTATAAAGAGCAGTTTACTGCATTGAAGCAATTGAGACTAGAGAGAAGTTGTTCATGGAAAATTCAACAACTTCTAAAATCAAGGATCAAGGAAAGGTAGTTCTAAAGATGACTTCTAGGAAAAAGTTATCTCTCAATAATATGTTGTATGTATCGAAAATTCGTAAAATCTAATGTTCGAGTTGTTTTTAAATAAGTATGGTCTTCGTATTGTATTTGAGTTAGACAAAGTCATTTTGTCTTAAAATGGAATGTTTGTAAAGGATTATGCTTTCGACGTTATGTTTAAATTGAATGTAATGGTTGTAAAGACAAATATTAATAAAGTTAATTCTTCTGCGGGCTTCCCTGAGTCTTCCAGTTTGTGGTCTGGTAGATTACAACATGTTAACTGTGATACTTTACGTAGATTAGTTAACATGAATTGCATATATACATTCCATATTGATTCGAAACATATGTGCAAAACTTGTGTTGAGATAAAATTGACAAGATCATCCTTTAAATCAATTGAACAAAATATAGAACACTTGATTTAATTCACAGCAACATATATTATTTAAATTTGTACAAACAAGAGGTGACAATGAATACTTCATTATTTTTGTCACCGATAGCACAAAATATTATTATATGTAATTGCTTAATATTAAAGACTAAGATATAGAGAAAATTTATTCTCTATAAGAATGAAGTTAAAAATCAACTTAATAAGAATATTAAGGGTTGAGAAATGATTGAGGTGGTAAGTATGAAGCATAATTTGTTGAATTCTGTGCTCAATACGGAATCATATGTGAAACCACACTACCTTATTCGTCACAACAAAGTGGTGTTGCTAAACGAAAAAATCTCTCCTTAAAAGAACTTATGAATGCAATGGTAGTAAGTTATGGATTAATTCAAAACATGTAGGAGAAATTTGTGTTATCGACAAATTACTCTTTAAATAAGGTGTATATAAAGAAAACGGAAAGACCCTTATGAGTTATAGAAATGAAGAAAAGCTTCCTATAAATACTTAGAAGTGTCGAGGTATCTCACTAAAGTGGCTGCTCCATACCAAGAAAGGTAAAGATAGGCTCGAAAATTATAGATTTCATCTTCATTGTGTATGCAAATAATAGTAGTGCTTATCGATTTCTTGTGCATGAATCTACAATTCTAGACATACGTAAACATACAGTAATGGAATCAAGAAATACTTCATTCTTTGAACATGTATTTTCATACAGATCCAAAGAGGAAGCAAACTCTTCTAAAAGGACACACGAGACTATGATTTAAAATAGTTAGAATCGAGAGCTAGAAAAGGCTGTTGAACCAAGATATAGTACAAGAGAATTGACATGGAAATCTTTTGATCTTGGTTTACTGACTTATATGCTAGAAAGTGAACCTTAAAACTTTTCAAGGAGCTATGAACTCTTCAGAAGGACCTCAATTGAAAGAGGCCATTAAAAGTGAAATAGATTCTATTTTGCAAACTCATACATGGGAGTTAGTGGTCCTTCTTCTAGAAAGTAAACCACTGGGTTACAAATGAATTTTCAAAAGAAAAATGAAAGCAGGTGGAATTATCGAAAAGTATAAGGCCAAATTAGTAATAAAAAGTTACAGATAATGAGAGGCCTTGATTACTTTAATACATATTCTACAATAACAAGAATAATATCCATTAGGATGATTCTTACAATTGCAACTTTACAAAATCTTGAAATATATCAAATGGATGTTAAAACGGTCTTTTCTAAATGGAGATTTAGAGGAAGAAATTTAAATAGAATAACCTGAAGGTTTTTCTTCGCTAGGACAAGAAAAGATAGTTTGTAAATTGATGAAATCTTTATATATGGCTTGAAACAAGCACCCAAACAGTGCTATGAAGATTTTGATAATGTTATGTAGAATGTGAATTTAAAATCAACAAGTGTGACAAATGTATTTACGTCAAAGATAATAGAAATGGTTATATTATTCTATGTCTTTAAGCTGATGACATGCTCATTATTAATAGAAACAATAAGATGATTAAATCTACTAAAAACATATTGAATTCGAGATTTTACAATAAAGATATGAATTTAGTAGATGTGAAACTAGGAGTCAAAATTACAAGAATATTAGATGGACTCATTCTAAGCCAGTCACATTACGTGGGCAAAATTTTAGAAAAGTTTAGGGGGGATGATGCTGACATGGCTCGAACAAAGATAGATACAAGTCAGCATCTATATAAAAACAAAGACGGCAATGTCTCTCAAGTAGAATACATTAGAATTATTGAAAGTTTGATGCACTTGATGAGTTGCACAAAACCATACATGGCCTACAGAGCTAGTAATTTGAGTAGATAGACGAGTAATCCAGGAGCTGGCCATTGGAAAGGAATAGCAAAGGTGCTAAGGTACTTAAGATATACTCGTACATATGGACTGTGCTATACCAGATATCCAGCAGTTATTGAAGGGTATAGTGAAGCTAATTTGATATCTGAAATTAAAGATTCAAAGTTCACTAGTGGATTTTGTTCAAATTAGGAGTAGCTATATCATAGAAATCCTCTAAACAAATAGTTATAGTTAAATCTACCATAGAATCTGAGTTTATCGCTTTAGATAAATGTGGTGAAAAGGTTGAGTGGTTACATTACTTCTTAAAGGATATTTCGAGATAGTCTAAATCTGTACTAGCAATTTGCATACACAATGATGGTCATTTAACGATTGGAATGGCACAAATTAACATGTATAATGGTAAGTCTAGACATACACATCGTAGACATAATAATCTTGAAGTTAGCAACAACGTCGTGGTTGAAGTTAGAGCAATTGTGCATAACTAAGAATCTAACCAGTAAATTGAACCAAAGTAGCTTTTGTTTATATTCTTATCGAATGATAGAAAGCAGATAGTTTGAAAATCACCTAGGCGCTTTTAAGAAGAACGTCACTAATTTTAAGACTTTCGAAGTAAAGTATGATGAAAAATATTTGACCTTTTGGTGCTCATTGTCCACTTCGTTTAGAAACACAATATTATATAATCGTAATACTCCCACCATTGAAGATACGTGTAATGCTTTGTTTTCAAATGAGGAGACGAAACATTTGGTCAGATTTGAGGTTAGAGATGGAGAAGGCATTGTTGTTTGTGGTGGTCACGGAAGGGGCAAGTTGAAATCTAATTTCAGTAATCACGTTTGTTTTTACTGCAAGAAGAAATAGCACATCAAGAGGGATTATAACAACTTGCTGAATAAAGGAAATTTATCTATAAATCAAAAATGAAAACAATCAAAAACTAAAGGTAAAATCGATGTCGTAGAGAACTACATGAGTGATGAAGATGAGTTAACTATTTCCGACAGAGAGTCTGAACCTAACTATGAATGGATTTTGGAAATAGCATGTGCTTTTCATATGTATACCAAACAATATATATTTTCAACATATAAAATAGTTTCAACAGGTGTCGTGGTCATGGAAAACAATGCACCTTATCGATTAGTTGGTATTGGTAAATCATACTTAAGTTTGTGGATATGACAGTTAGAACACTTGATTAGGTTCAACATATTCGATATTTGAAGAAAAATCACTTTTCGTTGAGTAATCTTGATTCAAAATAGTACAAGTTCTTTAATAGAGATAGAGTTTTGAACGCAAAGGTGTCCACTTCTATTAGGGGCAGAAAAAGTCTTAGTTATATATGTCTTGCAAGGTTGTGTGGAATTTGTTAAGAACAATCGGTAAAGGTTTAGTACCATGGTGGATATTCAATTTGATACAGTATCATTGGATTAGGTTTGAGGTCCATGTTGAAGAATGTAGCTTAGTGGGAGTCGAAAGATATGAATAATATCGCCTTGCCCCTACTTCCAGTGGCATCGTATTCAATTACTAAGGATAGACCCAGTGAAGATAGGTACGATGATGTTGATTTTGTTGCACAAGCTTTAGTAATTTTAAGGTGTTGAGTCTAGTAAAAGCATTTGGTGTTGATTTTGTTTCAGGGTATGTTTCAGTCCTGTTTGGTAAATTTTAAATCATTTAAGATTTTTGGTTAAGCTCGAGATAATTCTGTAGAGCAGTGTTTGGATTCATTTATCCTAGTTAGATATCGTAGAAGAGGTGGAGAATTTTTGGTTAGTTAGAAAAGTTATTTTAGTTCTTATTGAAGAGTTCAGTTCCTTGTAGTCGAATTTATACTAATTCCATCTTTAAGAATATTATTATTTAATATGTACTTTATACATAGTTGGCTTTTCTTTACAAGCTAATTTATCTCCCAAATTATATTATTCTCTTTGTATTCATCTTCCTGTGTGATCAATAATTCATATCATGCCATGTAATCTCATCCTAACTCCAACACAATCGACTTATTGAAAAAATCAATCGAGCGATGGCTTGGGTAGACAATGAGCTATTTGAACAACTGTGATTGTTCGTGAAACATGCTGATTTTTGGGACGTAACTCTCTAACCATAACATCTCAACTCTATAAATTGGACTTTTTTGGTGATCTAAATTTATTCATTAATACTCCAAATCATTGCAAAATCAAAGTTTTTCTTGCAAAACTATTCAAAGTGGAAAGTGCAAAATTATTTCGAGTTCATTGTTCCTTGTCATTTTAAGTGCTTCTATAGTAAAGAGGAAACCATTGTACGTTGAGAGAAAATTGTCAAGATACTGTGAGCTTGAGCACCTTTGGGGGCAAATTCGTCTAAAAGAAATAGTGTTAAACACTAGTTTTGATTTACAACTTAATTGTTTATTCTTCATTTCTGCATTTCCATTTTGTCATTCCAAGTAAATATTTTACTTTGTTTAATTATTCATAATATAATTTGCAAATCAGCAGATACATCGATAAGTTTAAGAAGATTTTTCTATGGTTTTTTCCTATTATATTCTGAATCTGTTTCATCTTAGATTAGCAAATACGTTGCACTGACTTCGTTGTGTTATACTTTTGTTTTCATAATAAAAATTGATACCACTATGACTAATTCTAGTAAACCACAAATGGTACAACAAGTGCGGTTCCCACTTGGCTATACCACTTCAAACTACTCCTATACCATATGGAATAATTATATAAAATTTTAGTGGTGTGGATTTTAAGAGATGGAAACAAAAGATGTTTTATTTTACCACCTTGAACTGGCAAGGTTCTTTATAGAAGATCTTGTTGTACAAGAAAGATAGAACAACCGAGAGTCGATCCCTGCGTTGGATACATGGAAGCATTCAGATTTCTTGTAAAAAAATTATATTCTAAATTGATTGAACAATATACTATACAATGTGTATGGTGCTATGAAATCTGCAAAGAACTTTGGGAGACCTTGGAGAAAAAATACAAAATGGAGGGCCGATAAGAAGAAATTCATAGTCAAAAAATTCCTTGACTACAAGTGATCGACTCCAAGACTGTTATTAGTTAAGTCCAAGAACTGCAGATGCTTATCCATGACATATATGCTGAGAGCATGAAGTTGAGTGAGTCACTCAAAGTTGTTGCTATCATTATGAAACTTGCTCCTTTATGGAGAGATTTTATTAAATAGTTCAAGTACAAATACAAAGAGATGAACTTGAAAGAACTTATTGTACGACTAAGGATAGAAGAAGACAATAGAAAGATGGAAAAAATCCAATGTTCAATTTGGGCAAATAAAGGCAAATTTAGTGAAATTCGGTTCAAGGATCAACAAGAAGAGAAAACTTTGCACTAAAAAAAACAATAACAAGAGTACTAAGAAATTTAAAGGCAACTGCTATAACTGTTGAAAAGAAAAACATTGTAGAAGTGAATATCACAGGCTTAAGAAGAATTCTCAAGTGAATGTGATGGAAGGAGACACCTTATTTGAAGGGATACAAAGATGAAGTTGTCTACTGTTGTCTCTGAATATAATAATGTTGAAAATTCTAGATAATGGAAAGTTGAAACTGATGCTAGCCACTATATTTGTGCCGACAAAGCAATGTTCTCTAATTACAAAGAACTCAATGGAGAACAACGTTTCATAGGAAATTCTACAAGATCGAAAATAGAAGTATAAAGGATAGTGACTTTGAAGATGACTTCCGGCAAAAAGCTCGTTCTCAATAATGTTCTACATGTACTAGATATTCACAAGAATCTTGTATTTGGGTCTTTGCTTAATAATGGATTTAAATTGGTCTTATGTCTAATAAATTTGTACGCACTAAGAATGATTTGTATATGTGAAAAGGGTATCTTTGTGATGGGATGTTCAAAATGAGCATCCTTACTATTGTACCAAAATCAACCAATATGAATAAAACTTTGAATGCTGTTTATATGCTTGAGTTATCTTCTTTATGACATAATCAATTAGGATATGCAAATTTTAAATCCATGCACAAACTAACGAACATAAGTTTATTACATTCGTTAAAATTTGATCCTAGTCATAACTGCGAAATTTGTATTGAGGTAAAATTGGCCAAAACTTTATTTTCATTCGACTCAGACGAACACTACACATTTAGATTTAATTTGCAGTGACATCTGTGACTTGAAGTTTGTGCAAATTAGAGGTGGAATTTATTGAGGTTTGCGTAAAGTATTGTTATGTCCACTTGATAAGAAGCAACGATTAGGCTTTAAATGTTTTCAAACATTATAAAACTGAAGTTGAAATTTAACTTAGCAAATGAATAAAGAATATTCAAAAATGGTAGAGGAAGAAAATATGGGGCACGGTTTGAAAAATTTTCTGTTAAAAGATGGCATCATTCATCAAACAACGGTATTTTATTCACATCAATCAAACGATGTCGATGAACATGACAGCGCTATCATATTCACATCTTGAATAATTTGTTTAATCATAGATTAATTGAAGAGCCCCAAAACATATAAATAATAATTAATTTGTACCCTTTTGATCTAAATATAAGAGAAATGCAAGCCCTGAAAATAAATGTTAGTTATTATACATGCGCGTAAATAGTGAAATACATAATTGAATGTTAAATATATTGAAAAACGAAAAATTAAAATATTATTGAAATAATTGAATTATAGTAGAGAAAGAATCGTCCAAAAAATGATAATCACTTTTTATATATTTAATATGTTATAAATTTATAAATTATTTATATTATAAATAGATTAAAAAAATAAAATCTGAATGATGCGTAAATGGTAACACTTGAGTCTCTGTGTGGATTAATTGAATTGAATATTTATAGATAGATTATAAACATGAATCAATCATTGGCTTAGAAATTTGCTACAAGATTTATCGCGTCCTATTTGGGCTTCATTTTTTAAAATTCCTTTTCAATTATACATTCTTTCATAAAATAATATTATATGTAAATCTGAAATTTTTCCTTATTTTTTAAATTACACATATTTTCCTGAATTCTTAGTTTAGTGAAGCCCAAATAGGGGCGCAGATGTTTATCAAATCAAAATTAAGAAAGATTTATAAACTAATCAGACTTGAATTTTATCCATGCATTTCATAATTTTACAATATTTGAATAATTTCTAATCATAATTTTCAACGAACTTAGAGGACACTACATTTAGGGCCTGTTTGGTATGATTTTTGCTTTAAATTCTTGTAGAAGAATTTTTGTAAGAAGTTACTTCAATTTTTGTTTGAAATGTAATTTTTACAAAAGTTTTCTTTTTTAGAAGTGCTTTTAGAGGAAAAGATCATTGTCAAAGTAAAAAGTACTTTTAAATTCCAAACAAAAATCAAGATAGTTTCCTCAAAAAAACTATTCTATAGGAAGTAAAAGCAAAAGAGAAACCTATAAAAATACCTCTAAAATTAAGAATCTTTTGAAAAATCATACAAAAAGTATTTTGGAAATAAAAAAATACTGTATAAAATTAAGTGTAACTTTTTTTTATATAAAAAAGTAATGTCACTTTTTTATTTGTACCTTTTTTTTTTTTACAACGTTACTTTATAAAGGTAAATGCTACTTTTCTAATTACTAGTTTTATATGCACGGGCTATGATTTTTTAAGCTCATGTTAGCATGTTGAATGTTAAAGATTGACGAGAGCTGCATTCACAACACAATTTAAGTGTTTAAATTATCGCCGATGATATAGCAAACCAAATAGACAAGAAATTAGATATTTATCTTTCTTTTTTTGTCAAACATAATTTGTTAAGGTACTTCTAAGCATAATCAAGAGCTATCGGGTTTTCATCCCTCTACTAGAAACTTGTGTTGAAATGATCTCGAACTAATTTTTTTCTTTTCTTTCAATACAAATATAATTTTTTTTTTAATAAAGATTAGGAAACTTAAATAAAATCCTTTGACGCTGAATATGCTCTCTTTCAACAAAAATAGGAATATAACATATCTTAGAAAGCATAAGCTTACAAGTTACAGGTGCATTAGGAATTCTTTGCTTTTAAATATGTGGTGAAAAGGGCATGAAAGAACTCGGAAAGAAAAAAGATAGTGTTTTTCTTTTAATTTTTTCCTTCCGAAAATGGTTACTCACCATGTCTTTCTAGAAAGGAAAAAAAAAAATCGAAGAATTGAAAATTTCTTTAGCAAGACTCAAAAAGTGGAGTAACATGCTTGTGATTTTGTCATTTACACTAATATAAAGTGAAGAAATTAGCAGAATAAGAGAACCCTCCAATTGGAGATTCAAAACAGTATATTCGCATTTGCAAATCAATAATTTTGGTAGCAGAATATTAAACACCTTTTCTATGTGATCTTGAAGCTATGATTATTGATTACGCTCAATCGATTCCACAGGGAAATGGACGAATTGTTTAAAGGATTTATCGAACTAGAATTTCGTGAATTATGTGAAAATAATTTGTCAATTGAAATAAGATTTAATTATCAATATGCGAGATTAGTCAATCACCGGAATTCAATCTCCTAGATTGGATCAATCAACACCAATCATTCATCTATCTTACTAAAAAGTTTAGGTTCCTATAATACGTTCCCACTTAATCTATTGAAATCAGATTCAAAAGCGACCATATACATCAAGCATAAGGCTACTCCAATGAGATTATTTTAAATTGGAATTCAATAAATATTCGATCAAACTATAGAAAGAGCATGACTAATTCGATGAAAAAATCTAATAAGAACTAAACCACTTCAAAACCAACTCATGAAGAAAACCTAGATCAATTTAATTTCACTTATAATTCTAGAATTTAGGCTACCTAAGAGCATATTCCTCTTTGATTTATTGAAATACGATTCAAAAAATGATTATATACATCAAGCATAAAACAGTAATCAAATCACATCAATAAATTAATTGAAGTTTAAATTCAACAAATATTTCCGTCATTCAATGGAAAAATCATAATTGAATTCATGAACAATTTAATAAAAGCTAAACAAACTTCAAAAGTATATAATAAGGTAGAAATCTAAATCCAAGAATTATTCGACAATGAAAAACACGTTACATGAATAAAAAGATGTGAAAATCCCCAAATCCGATCAAGATATTTCGTGACTTCACCAAAATATTTAGCTTTCTATGGAGTTCTTGTGCCCAAGATGAGAGAAAAGAGATCGGAGATGATTAGGGGGCGTTCTCCCTTCTTTTGGGGGTGATTTAGGGTTTAAAATTCGTGGGAGATCAAGTTACCACAAGAGTTTGAACAGAATTAGGAAACTAAAGATTCGGTCAAAAATTGTTCTGTGCGACTACTTTCAGTATTGTGACCATAACTCTCTCCCGATATCCAATTAAGGCAATTCAAAGTGAATTGGAAATCTAATACAAAGGGCTACAATTTTGCTATAAATAGCATTTTCCAAGTTCTGACGTTTACTGGGTCAAAAGTGGACTTCAATCTATGGCTGAAAATTCAGAAAATCTTTATGCGGTTCGAATTTAATTTGTGAATATGTTATTGTCATATTTAACTTCTTTTGACTTCTAATTACACACAATAGACTCCTAGCTTTCTCGAATCATCATTCGATCAACCGTCTCATCTTTAAATTATTTGCAACTTGGTCCCTAAATTTCACTTTCTTCTATTTTGATTCTTTTTCGTTCTTTTCTTCTAAATTTCACATTTTCTACCGAAATACAACTTGAATCAAAGCATAAGTACAATGAGTGCATTTTGATATCAAATAATCACACCAATGCAATAATTAAAAGGATACAATATTATATTTTACACTCATATTAGACCCCTCCCCCTCCCCCTCCCTAACTTGCTTATTGCTAGTCCCTAGCAATTCAATGCAAAATAAGCAAATGAATTATTAGAATGTGAATACAAGTGAAATTATTAAGTTTCAACTTAACCATAGTTCATGTTCTTTTCACACTCAACACCACAAGAACTTAACAATGCCATGATTATCAAGATATCAAAAACACTTACCAAATGTGTGAGTGTGTGTCAAGCCATAACCATTTTACCAACAACCCTAACACATGCAACAATAAGTATGTCTCAAGCTGAAAGTTCAGCCCCGTAACTCACGAGTATCAAAGTGTTTAGTGCGATTTTCTCTTATGGAGTTAAGAAAGATATACTCTCAAAACATGTAGGCTTAAAATTTATGAACAAGCAACAAGCAAATATTGATCACATGATAGGTACACTATCAACTGAGAATTCATCAACTTCTTACCACAACCCTACTAAAGATCAAAACAGCCAATGCAAAGGGTGTGAAAGGGGTTAAGTTGGGTCACATGAAAAGTAGTACAGAATGAATTTAAGGACTTCCAAGTATCTAACTAGGTATCTCAACAAGTATTTCAACATATCAATCTTTGACATCAATGCATTCCTCAACCTTTCAATTCTCAACGGCAATTCTTTTTTTTTTCCATCAACTTTTGACAATTTTTTTTTTTTTTTGGAAATTCCCCTTCTTCTTCTTTTAAGATTCATCACTTCACCTGAGCACCTATCAACTCTTATCATTTTTTTTTCGTTGCTTTTCTTCTCAAATGACATTCAATACCTACTATACACTTGGAAGCATAAAGGTTTGAAAAATAAATGTTTGTAGACTTTAATCCGATGTGAAGATGTATAAATAACATAGGCGCTAGGGATGGGCGTGGGTCGGTTCGTTTCTAAAGAGAACCGAACCGAACCAAAATTTTCGGGTATCTAGTAAATAAAATCGTCGGGTCCAAATATAATTATGGAACCGTTCGGGTTCGGTTCAGTTCGGTTCCATTCAGTTCTATACTATAATTAAATTTTTTAACATTTATAACAACATTATATAAATACAACTAATGACACATTCAATGATTTTGGAATGTCAGAGACTAATAGACTACTTTGTTCAAATGATCGCTACGATCAAAGCTTCGATCGGTGGAGGCCACAGCTTCGGTCAGTGGCCATAGCGTCGATCAACGATTGTCTAGGTTTTGGAATGTCAACGAGACTGTGAGAGTGAGTGCAAGAGTCGAGACAATGTTATGCACTTTAGTATAGGTATTTAGGGTTAATTAGTGGATTGTATCTTGTTGTGCTAAGAAATGAAAGAATAAAATGGGTAATTGGGACAAAAATTAAAAAATTAGAAATGAAATAAATTATTGCGCCAAAAATTTGGTTTTAGAAATTGTTAATTTGATAATTTGTTTAGAAAAAATTAAAATTAAAATAATTTGATTTATTCAATATAAAAAAATTAGAAAGATTCGGTTCTTAGTCTAGAATCGAGAACTGAACCATACCCGTCGATTCTCAATTCAGATACCCGTTTGAGTATTTAATTTCATAAGAACCGTCGGGTTTGGTTCGGTTCGGTTCGGTCAGTTCGGTTCGAAAGATTTGCCCAACCCCAATAGGCGCATAAAAAGAAATGGTTATATGTGTACTAGCTCAAAGTGGCTACTAAGAGATTATAATTACGAAAAGAGACAAACTAGTCTGAAGGCTCAACTTCAATCCTAAATTGACTGTTATCATTTCCCAAGTATAATCCATCATCTTACCACATACCATGTAATATTATTCTCATAAGAAGTTTCCAATTCATAAAATCAATGAGTGCTTATTACCATTTTTAGTATATATGGCTCTCAATCCTCACCAATTTTCTCACAAGAAAAACTTCAGCAAGAGACTCATCTTACTACATGTGTTAAACCACTATTTTACTAAGGTTTGTTTGCACAAAATAATTCGACAAGTGTCTCAACATCTAGACTCACATGAACAATATCAACTTCTAGTGGCATATTTTGTCATTCAAGAACATGAAAATGTAGCAAATAGAGATTTAAGGAAAAAAATTAGACCAAAATTCCAAGTAACTCATGCACTTCACAACAAAATTTAGGTTAAACTCTCTCCCCAATTAAACATTGCATTGTCCTCAATGCAAAAGCATGTTTGCCAAATAAAGGTAAGGAAAGATGTCACATGAGTACCGAAGTGAATCACATGAGCTGAAGTATAAGAAGCCTGAAAGTCTTCAATGGAAAAGGTGATACAGAAAATGAAAATAAACTAGAATGCAGTTAATAATACATGTGATGCAAATAAACCTAACAAATGCAGAAATAAGATAAAAGAAGGGAAAAGAACTCCTCTTGGGTTGGCTCCCAAGCAGTGCCTTTGTTTATTGTCGTTGGCTCGACCTAATATTTGTTTCTTTAGCTCGCATCCAGTTAGGGCGTTGTCAACACTCTTTGCATTACACCAAGCTTAGTGGAAATAATCGCTGGTGATGTTCCACAATCCTGCAAATCGTCAAAGGCACCACAAATATTAGCATATTCCCCATCATCATACCTTGCTAGAATTTCAGAATTTAAAAGAAAATATTTTAAAGGGTTGGGGTTAATAATCGCAGGTGCTTCCTCCTAAACGAGTGCATCAATCATGAATGTTTGATGACGCTCGTCATCCTCCTCAGGTTGCTTCATGATGTGAAAGATGTTGACGTCCAGAGTCATGTTCCTAAATGATAATTTCATTAGACCATTCCTACAATTGATAAGAGCATTAGCTGTGACAAAAAAAGGTCTACCAAGAATTATGGGAATTTTGGAGTTAACATTCACAATAACTTTTAGGTCCAAAATTAAGAAGTCAAAGGGTAGTAAAATTTGTCAACTTGTACCAACACATCATCAACTACTCCCTTAGGCCTAATAGTGGATCGATCAGCCAATTGTAAACTTACTGATGTGGGTTTCATCTCTCCTAGTCTTAACAACAAGTAAGTATCATACGGCATAATGTTAACACTAGCCCCTAGATCAAGAAAGGCTTGTGAAATCTCATGGTTCCCGATGATGCAAGAGACAGTAGGACAACCAGGGTCCTTATACTTTAGTGGGATATTTTTCTCAAACACAGTACTCACATGTTTAGTCAAGAAAGTAGTTTTCTTAACATGGTGTTTCTTCTTCACAGTGCAGAAGTCTTTTAGGACTTTAGCATATGTGGGAACCTGGGAGATCATATGTAGGAGAGATAGATTGATTTTTACTTGTTTTAGATGCTCTAGGATTTCACTATGTTGGCCGACAAATTTTAAGGTAGACTTGAGAGCTTGAGGAAAATGTACTCTAGATGGATTTTTCACTACCTCCTCACTAGGGATACTCTCTTCTGAATTGTTAGGGTCCTTTTCATTCTCCCTAGATTGAAGGGCTCGTTCAATGACTTTCCTAGATCTAGTGGTTATGGCATTTACTTCTTTAAAGTTAGTCTCTCTCGATCCCGAAATTTGTGCCACGTGTTGTCCCTTTGAACTTGGTTGAGCTTGAACTGGAAATTTTCAACGTTCCCCTACAGCTAAGGTATTGGTTAGTTTGGACACATGGTTCTTTATCTCTTTATTTTCCTCAACTAACTAGCCAATCATAGTCTCAAATTTTTTATTTGTTTTACCATGTGCCTCAATAAATAAATGTAAAGTATCTTCTAAGGAATTCCTAGAGGATGTGGGTTTACGTAGGGATACATTGTAAGCTCTATTGGATTGGGCAGATTGTTGGTTTTCGAACTTCCAGCTAAAGTTGGGGTGATGTTCCCACCCTGCGTTGTAAGTCTCGGGGTAAGGGATATAGGGCTTTTGATATATGTCTAGAGCATTACAGTGTTCCTCATAAAGTCCTCTCATTTAAGCATAAGTGGCACACTCCAGTGCTAGGTAATCACTCCTTCCACACACAAAACAAGGCTCTAAAGACTCAACATAGGAAATGAATCGAGTGGTTTTTGAATTCTTAGCACGCAGGTTTTCAAGTTGTCTAGTAAGGGCTTCTACCTTTGCTCTAAGGTTACCTTCCTCCCTAAGATGATGAATACCTGTGCCATTCGAGTTTCCATTGGGTCGTAACCTATTAGTACTCTCGGTGGCACTAGGTCCAATCTAGGCATGGGCTTTCTCAACTAAGTTATCTAAGCAGTCTATAGCCTCATCCGGATCTTTTTGCAAAAATTCACCATTACACATCATTTCAACAAATTGATGCTTCCTAGGTAATAATCCCTCATAAAATAGCTCACAATGCGTCAACTTTCATAACCGTGATGGGGGTAGAGGTTTTGCAATTCTTTGTACCTTTCCCACGCTTGATATAAAGTTTCACTCTCCTTTTGAGTAAAAGAAGAGATTTGCTTTTCAATGCAACTGTTTTGTGGTGGGGAAAGTACTTGCCAACGAATGCTTAAGTCATTTCAGCCCAAGTCCCAATCAAACGTGGTCGCAATGAATACAGCCAGCTCTTTGCTCTTTCTTTAAGAAAAAAGGGGAAAATTTTAAGCCTGATTGCATCCATTGTGCCACGTTGATTGTGGAAAGTTGCAACCACCTCTTCAAATTCCCTAATATGCACGTATGAGTTTTCATTTTTAAGACCGTGAAAGGTAGGAAGAAGTTGGATCATTCCTTATTTAAGGTCCATGCGTGGCATATTAGGTAGAAATATAATGCAAGATGATATAGATGTGCGCATGGGTTGAAGATAATCATGCAAGGTCCTAATTGATGCTTCTTCATGTTCACTATCAGTAATTGTGTTGTGTGATGTGATGTGTGTGCCAATAAATTCAATATCAAAGAAAGGTTTAGGAAAAGATTCAAACACTGGTTGCAGTCTTGCAATGAATTGTCCCCGCTCGTCCCGATCTCTGTTCATAAAGCACAAAAAAAATATGAAATTTTGTGAAAAATAATAGAATAAAAACTAATAAAATTAAGCTAATTAAAAAATGTAAAAGAGGAACGAAGTCACCCTTTCCCTCAAAGATCCTTTGATTATTTATACCGTCTTCCCGGCATCAGTGCCAAAATCTGATTACGCTCAAAGAATAACATGGTAGTTGTAGCACAACTTTGGGGTATCGATTCCACAGGGAGATGGACGAATTGTTTAAAGGATTTATCGAACTAGAATTTCATGAATTACGTAAAAATAATTTGTCAATTGGAATGAGATTCAATTATCAATATGCGAGATTAGTGAAGCATCAAAATTCACTCTCCCGAATTGGATCAATCAACACAAATCATTCATGTATCTTACTAAAAAATCTACGTTCCTATAATACATTCCCACTTAATCTATTGAAATCAGATTCAAAAGCGACCATATACATCGAGCATAAGGCAGTAAGGAATCAAACCGATGAGATTATTTTAAATTGGAATTCAATAAATACTCGATCAAACTATAGAAAGAGCATGACTAATTCTATGAAAAATCTAATAAGAATTAAACCACTTCAAAACCAATTCATGAAGAAAACCTAGATCAATTTAATTTCACTTATAATTCTATAATTTAGGCTTTCTAAGAGCATATTCCTCTTTGATTTATTAAAATACGATTCAAGAAATGATTATATACATCAAGCATAAAATAGTAATCAAATCACATCAATAAATCAATTGAAGTTTAAATCCAACAAATATTTTTGTCATTCGATAGAAAAAACATAATTGAATCCACGAACAATTTAATAAAAGTTAAACAAACTTCAAAAGTATAATAAGGTAGAAATATAAATCCAAGAATTATTTGACAATGAAAAACACATTACATGAATGAAAAGATGTTAAAATCCCCAAATCCGATCAAGATCCTTCATGGTTTCACCAAAATATTTAGCCTTCCATGGAGTTCTTGTGCCCAAGATGAGAGAAAAAAGATCGGAGATGATTAGGACGCGTTCTCCCTTGTTTTGGGATGATTTAGGGCTTAAAATTCGTGGGAGATCGAGTTACCATAAGAGTTTGAACGGAATTAGGAAACTAAAGATTCGGTCAAAAATTGTTCTGTGCGACTACTTTCAGTATTTTGACCATAACTTTCTCTCCTAATATCTAATTAAGGCAATTCAAAGTGAATTGGAAATCTAACACAAAGGGCTACAATTTTGCTATAAATAGCGTTTTCCATGTTCCGACGTTTACTGGGTCAAAAGTGGACTTCAATCTCCGACTGAAAATTTGGAAAATCTTTATGCGGTTAGAATTTAATTTGTTAATATGTCATGGTCATATTTAACTTCTTTTGACTTCTAATTACACCCAATGGACTCCTAGCTTTCTCGAATCATCATTACATCGTCCGTCTCATCTTTAAATTATTTACAACTTGGTCTCTAAACTTTCACTTTCTTCCATTTTGGTCATTTTTTGCTCTTTTCTTCTAAATTTCACATTTTCTACCAAAATGCAACTTGAATCAAAGTGTAAGTATAACAAATGCATTTTGGTATCAAATAATCACATCAATGCAATAATTAAGACGATAAAATATTATATTTTACACTCTTATCAATTATTCACAAAGTAGACCAATAGAGCACATCTATTCTTTTCCATACCATAGAGCATAAAAAATTAATGCAAAGGGGCACGATCTAGAATAATAGTGAAAGAAACAGGGAGAATGTTTTAAGTTGCTTTTTGCATTTCCTGTTGTAGTTTCCCTGCTAGGATAACCATAAGAATCTATGATATCAGATTAGCATAAATATAAAGTACAATAATGAAATAATCCTTCAAAATATTTTAGCTAAAGCAACAACATAAATACATTGGACATGCTAATGGAAACAGCATGTTAATTAGAAGTAAACCAAGTAGTCACTAAAATCTCTTCAAAGTAGAATTTAGAGAATAAAAATAACCATACGTCGATCGCTTTTTTTGCTACTTCAATCTACTTAAAATGATTCTCTACAATCCCATATCTCCAGAAAATGCATCGTAATAGAAGCCTTGTAAATCATATATCCAATTCAAGATAAATTGTGATGAGTTAATATGACAACTGATGAAAAATGTAAACCAACTTGTTGACACATAAAAATTCAGCCCAAATCGAACAGCTCAAGGAGTGAAGCCCAATTGGAAGATCCCCAAATCAGATAGCCCAAAGAACGAAGCCCAATCGAACAAATCAAGATGAAGGCCCAAATAAGGAGGCCCAAGAACGCGGTAACGACATCGCCCAAGTTTGCAAGTCACCCAGAATCTGAGCGAATGGAGGTCATACAGTCGCCCAGAGCTGTTACTCTATTCTCGCCCAAGCCTTCAAGTCGTCCAAGGTCTTAACAAACAAAAGCGTCGTGGTTATCAAGAAGTGCAGTTATCAAAGCAGTTATTAAAGCAGCCCTATCACGTTCCACGATTCAAGGAATTCAATCGAAAACGGTTGAACGATGAAGAGTAATGACAGTAGTTAAAAAGGCAGTTTTCATGACAAGTTGGCCATTACGAAGAAAGTGGGCAGTTATAGGATGATCAAGCAGTTTTTAGGGCGGTTGATCACAAAGAGATCGTCCATGAAGTATAAAATGGAGAAAGGATATAGAAGCAAAGGACCGAATCAAAAACTCTTGAACAGAGAATATGTAATTTTCATTTCCTTAGCTTAGACTTAAACACTTTTCTTTCAGTAACTCGTGTGCTTGCGCCCCTTGGAGGCACGTTGTTTTTAATTTCCAATTGTAAAGTCATTGCCAATAAAAGAACACCCCTTTTTGGGACTTTGTCTCAAGAGGTTTGTCCCTTACACGATCGTCTGATCCTTTTTAATTGTTAGCGACTAACCCGCGCGAAACAATTTGGCACGCCCGGTGGGACAGTGGTGTTAGGTGTTGAAAGTACAAAAGGTGAAACAATATGCCTCAGAAATCCAATAAGGAAGCAGCAAGTCAGGGAGGAATCCAGTCTATGATCGAGCGATATGAGGAGCAGCATGCCTCTCCACGAACAGATGGACAGAACCAGAGCAGTAACAGTCGTTACGAACCAATGACGGAGTTGAGTCCTCGAACCATGCGTGCATTACTTGGAGAACTCACGCAAGACGTCGTTGAACAGGTAAATCTTCGAAGTATTCATAATATGGAAAGATTTACACAAAGTGGTAATGCACACTATGACAATATGGCCAAACAACTAAAGACGTTGAACGAAACAATGAATAAGTTAGTAGGCCAAATATGTCAACCGGCTATACCTCTTACAAACCACTTTCAAATTAGGACAATTGTGGGACATAATCCCTTGGTCCTAAATCCGAATCAATGGGTAGAACCGCTTTCTGGTCCCTCTACTTCAAACCAAGGGGGTATTACAGTGCCAAATCAGAATAATGGTAGTAGTATGCCTAACTTGGGGGGTAATCCAAACGTAAGAGATAATATCCTGAACAATTAACAGCACACCCCACGTGTTAATGAGGAAACAGATGTTCAGGCTAATGGTAATGGCCTTAATTATGGTAATATTGTTGCCAATCAAGGACCAAACATCAGGCCTCATGCAAATCAACCGGTTAATCAACCTGTAGGAATTCCATATGATCCCAATGTCATGTTGAAGAACCAAATTATGGAAATCGTACAGGATCAGATGACTTTTGGGGTGCGTCCCGTCATTAGACCGACGTACACAAAACCATATCCTGATTGGGTAGACTAAGCATACCCATGGCCTAAAGGGTACAAAGTGCCAGAATTCTTACTGTTTACCGGTTTAGGAGAAGTGTCCACTCTAGAACACATAGGGCGATTCACATTGTAAAGTGGTGATGTAACCGATTACCATAAAATGAGGCTTTTCCCTAGTTCGTTAACAGGAGTAGCTTTCTCCTGGTTCAAGTTGCTAGCGAACTCTGTTCAAACATGGCAATAACTGGAACAGTTGTTTCACGCTCAGTTTTATAAAACTGAGTCTGAAGTCACTTTGGCTGATTTGGCAAATCTACGTCAAATGCCAAACGAATGGGTAGAAAGTTTTCTCCAAAGGTTCAAAACAGCAAGAAGTAAGTGTTTTGTACCTCTGTCCGAAAAAGATTTTGTCAAAATCGCTCAGGGCTGCTTGAGCTTTGATTTAAAAAAGAAGTTCCAGGACAAGGAGTTTCCTGACCTTTTCCAGTTAAGTGCAAATGTGATTAGGTATGAGCGACTGATAAGAGAGGAAGAACAAATAAAAAATTCTAGTAAAGGGACTTATTACAAAGACCCAAATTTCGACGTTCATGCCATCGACGACGAGTCATATGATCAGGCCGAAATGTGTTTGGTCGAATTGGTCAAAGGAGATACATATACTTGTTCTATAATGGCCAAGCCTAGACCATCAAGCCAAGATAAGCCCATAAAAGATGAAAACATAAAGGCTAGAATGTTCTCGTTCGACGTAATCAAAGCTGACCTTATATTTAACAAATTATATAGGGATAAGCTGATAAAATTGAGCGATAAACACAAATTGCCAAACCCTGAACAAATTAAGGGTAAAAAATATTGTAAGTGGCATAATGCATGGTCACATTTGACTAACAATTGCTTGATTTTCCGTCATGTATTGTAGGATGCCATTGAATCAGGACGAATTACGTTCGATGATAAGAAAAAGATGGCAGTGGACGAGAATCCTTTCCCACAGCCACTTGGAGTAAACATAGTAACATCTGGATTCAAAAACAAGTTACCAAAATTCAAGTTGGTCGTAGATGATGGAGAAGAGGATCCTTGACCACATCCCAGCGTCTTTGAACGAATCAAGGGGAAAGAACCAAAAAAGGATGAAGACGTCTTGTGTGCAAGGTGTAAAAGAGAAGTGAATGGAAATACGGAGAAACCAGGGATATGGCAGCATCATCATCGCCTTACCTTCTTCCCAAACACTCAGCCTGGTAGAGGGCGAGGTACATCATTCTATAGAGGACCGCCTTTTGAGAGGCAGTTCAGGCCAGCAGATAATGGAAGAACATTCAGGCCGCAACCTCGCCAGCCAAATGTATGGCATTCATTCCAGTATAATACAGGAAGGGCAATACCCTTCGATGAGATGACTAGAACCCAACAAAGGCGTTTCCAACGAAACTACGGATGGATGATGAGGCAGCAACAGGGAATGCCACATCCTAAAGCGCCTAAACTACTCAAGGTAGCCAATTAAAACGTCCTCAAAAATAATGAAGAGACCGGTACGATGAATCAATGAAGGAACTGCCAGAAACTTCTTCTGGGAGATCAAGGTTTGAGCGAGACAGAAGGGATGAAGAAGATCCAGATCAGCTCCTCACTATCCAATTTGGTACGTTGCGTCCTATCGTGGCCAATAATTACTTACTGGCCAATGAATTCAAGAATAAAGAAAAAGAAGAAAAGAGAGAGGACAACGAAGGAGAAGCCTGCGTGCTGGTATGTGAAGAAGGCCAGACTTCTAGAGAGGTCTACAATGATGAAGAGGACGACGAGATGACAGACATTGAAGAAGAAATCGACCTAGAAGCAGAAAAAAGAAAGAGAGGAGTATCGCGCAATACTCTATTGAAGCAATTACATCGAGAGGGAGTTCGCGAAGTAGACTTGTTGGGGGAACCATCTGAGCGTCCTTTCGACTTCTACGTACTGTACGGGACACCCAAAAGGAAAAAGAGAGTGCCTCGCTCTGAAAAGTATGGGTTACCTCCAAGAATAATGTCCCCTCCCACAGGTTGGGTAACTGATGAGGAAGCATTAGAAAGAAGTAGGAAGGAAGTTCAGGAGACAGAGGATCAGCGTGATATACTGCACGTCGACCTATCACAGGAGAATAATTCAACAGAAAACAAGCAGGGAGTAGAAATAGAGGCTGCCGAAAAGGTTATTTTTAAACGGCCAGCCATGAAATTGACTAAACACTTGAGGCCATAATACGTTAAAGCTCTAGTTAATGGCGTTCCAGTGGCAAAAGTGCTTGTTCACAATGGAGCAGCTATAAACACCATTCCATCTAGGATGATGAGGAAGTTCGCAAAGACAGAGGGTGACAAGATTCCTACAGAAGTCATCCTCACTAGCTTCAATGGAGGAGCAACTTCCGCTAAGGGAGTTATGCCATTAGACATAACTATAGGGACGACTACTAAGACCACTGTCTTCTTTGTAATAGATGGTCCTACTAGTGACAACGTGCTACTAGGAAGAGATTGGATACACGGAAGTCACTGTATACCCTCATCGCTCCATCAATGCCTGATCTTTTGGAATGACAAAGGCGAAGCAGAGGTGGTACAGGCCGATCATAGGTCTTTTGTTGCAGAAGCAAACTCGGTGGAAAAGTTCATGTACGAAGGAAACTATAGACCTATCAGGGTAGTACAAGACGGGGAAGAAACTCAGGTTGTCGCGCAAAGCGAAGAACCATTCTCAGTGGACACACTCACTGAAATGTTCAAATAGATGAGGCCAAATATAGTGGCTCTGGAAGAGCCAGTAATTGGCAAAAGAATAATTAAGGAGTCTTGAATGGATTTTAAGTTATAAAAGCAAATGGCCGACATTCAGGCCTTCAAAGCCAGACTGATGGCTTTCAATAAAGAATGCAATGACAAGGCGAAAGAAGAGACAGCCCTAAAAGCGCTGAAGGATAAATTGGCAGTATTCGAGTTAGAGCAAAGCATTGACCGAAAAGTCAACAAGGTGGACTGTTTGGAAGATGAAGTACTTATAAGAGAACTGGACGACGAAGTAATGCGGATCGCCAAACCTGGATACGCTCAAGTACAAGACCCTCTGATCAAAGTAAATATTGGCAATGAAGGAGAAGATCGCCCAACATTCATCAGCCAAATGCTCGACCAAGAGGTTAGTAACAAGTTAATCGCTTTGTTAAAAGAGTACAAAGATTGTTTTGCTTGGAAATATGAACAAATGCCTGGTTTAGATAGAGACTTGGTGGAACATAGGTTACCAACTAAACCTAACTTTAAACCTCATAGGCAGCCTCCTAGACGTTTTGCTCCCAATATACTCCCTGAAATCAAGAAAGAGATAGAGCGATTATTGAAAGCAGGTTTCATTAGAACAGCCAGATATGTCGAATGGTTGTCCAATGTCGTGCTAGTACTAAAAAAGAATGGTAAACTAAAGGTGTGTATAGACTTTAGGAATTTAAACATAGCCACACCCAAAGATGAGTATCCAATGCCCACGGTGGATACTTTAGTAGATTCAACTGCCGGACATGTCATGTATTCTTTCATGGATGGGTATTCAGGATACAATCAAATTTATATAGCTAAAGAAGATATATACAAAACTGCCTTTAGATGCCTTGGGTCTCTAGGATATTTTGAATGGGTGGTTATGCCTTTCGGCCTAAAAAATGCAGGGACAACTTATCAAAGGGCCATGAATTTAATCTTTCATGACATGATAGGCAAGTTTGTTGAGGTGTATGTAGACGACATAGTAGTCAAGTCCATTAAAGAAGATGACCATTTCGAACAGTTAAGATGTTCGTTTGAACGAATGAAGCAATATAAGCTAAAGTTGAATCCTTTGAAGTGTGCATTTGGTGTTAATGCAGAGAACTTTCTTGGTTTCTTAGTACACAAGAGAGGAATTGAACTTGATAAAAATAAAGCGAAGGCTATTTTAGAAGTCAAACCACCTAGCAACAAAAAGAAGTTGCAAAGGTTTCTAGGCCAAGTAAATTTTTTAAGACGCTTTATTTCTAACTGTGCAGGGCGAACTAAAGTCTTTTCGCCGTCATTAAAGCTGAAAAATCAGGACGAATTCTTCTGGAGAGAAGAACATCAAAGGGCTTTTGAAAGCCTGAAGACATATTTATCAAATCCACCAGTGTTGGTGTCACCAATCCAAGGACGGCCAATGAAAGTGTATGTATCGGTTGAAAAAGAATCAATAGCTGGAATGGTCGCACAGGAAAACCAATTTGGTGAAGAAAGGGCAATTTACTACTTAAGTAGACGGTTAACGAAATGTGAATGTAATTACTCTGCTATCAAAAAATTATATCTTGCATTGTATTTCACATGTACAAAATTAAGAGCTTATTTACGGCCCATAACCGTTTATTTAATTACTAAAGTAAATTTAGTCAAGTATATATTCTCGCGCCCTATTTTACACCAAAGGGTAGGCCTTTAGACACTATCTCTATCAGAATTCGAAATACAATATATACCTCAAAAGGCAGTCAAAAATCAGGCTTTGGCTAACTTTCTAGCCGATCATCCATGTCTTGATATTCCTGAAGAGATCGAACTAGAAATCAATTCATTCGAGTTAAAACCTTGGGTGTTGTATTTCGATGGATCAACTAAAGGTGCAGGAGTAGGAGTAGCCTTGATTAATCCTTTAGGGATTTGCTACAAGTTCGCATTCACTTTAGACAGAATTTGCACCACCAATCAAGCCGAATATGAAGCCTTAATTGTAGGCCTAGAACTAATGATAGATATGGGAGTAAGAAGTGTGATCGTTAGGGGCGATTCTCAATTGGTGATCCATCAATTGATCGGTGATTTTAAATGCCAAAGTGATTCCATTATAAGTCAATACGAGATCGCCCAAGAATTATTAGAAGAACTCGATCAAGTAGAACCCCAATGCATTAATAAGATGTATAAGGACGTCGCAAATGAGTTAGCCCAAATGGCATCAGGGTACTCAAAGGTTTTGAATTGGAAGTCTACTTGTGAGTATGGAATCATATTGCCCGTAACTCAAAGAAGGGCGAGAAAGATTGAACTCCACTGCATACAAGATGGAGATGCAATGGATTGGAGAACAGAGATTAAAAGTTTCCTTAAAGAACCTAATGGAGGGATTAGTAGGAAAATGAAGCTGTGTTTGCTGAACTATACACTAATAGATGAAGAGTTGTTTAAGAAACGCTCTGATGGTGTATTATTAAAGTGTGTAAGTTTGCAAGAAGCCAGGACGATCATGGCTGAGGTGTACGAAAGGATATGTGGAGCTCATCAAGCTGGCCAAAGGATGAGATGGTTAATTATTAGGAGTGGATATTTTTGGCCAAAGATGGGAGAACTATGCGTTCAGTATGCAAAGAGTTGCTTAGCATGCCAAAAGCATGGTCCAATACAAAGGCGCCAGCACGAGAAATGACACCTATTATTAAACTTTGGCCATTCAAGGGTTGGGCGATAGACCTGATAGGGAAGATTTATCCCCCATCGTCCAAGCAACATCTTTATGTTATAGTTGCAACCGACTATTTCACCAAATGGGTAGAAGCAGTACCTTTGAAAGAGATCACCTAGAAAAATGTTGTAGTGTTCATCCGTGATCATATTATTTATAGGTTTGGAATTCCACAAACAATAATGGTAGATCACGGAACATCTTTGAATGGGGATCAAGTAAACAAATTTTTGAGCGAGTTTGGGGTTAAATTCGTAAACTCCACACCATACTACGCTCAATCCAACAGACAAGCGGAATCTTCTAATAAAATTCTAAAAAATATCATCAGAAAGATGATAGATGAAAATGCCAGAAATTGGCACAAATGTCTGAACAATGCCTTATGGGCTTATAGGACATCACCTCGGTCAAGTACCAAGGTTACTCCTTTCCAACTTATTTATGGACAGGAGGCCGTTTTGCCTACGGAAATCAACGTGCAATCGATCAGAGTGTGCTTACAGCATAAGTTGAATGATGATGAGAATGTCGAATCACTAGTTCAAAATTTATTGGGGTTAGACGAATTAAAGTTGGACGTCTTAGATAGATTACAAGTGCAAAAACAAAGAATGGCTAAGTTTTATAATAAAAAAGTCATAGCCAAATCGTTCAGCCTGGGTGAACTAGTTTGGAAGACAATACTCCCTTTGAATAGCAAAGATCCAAAGTACGGAAAGTGGTCGCCCAATTGGGAAGGACCATACAAAATAAACAGTGTATTGTCCAATGGAGCGTATCACTTGGAAGATTTAGACGTCACCAAGCACGTGAGATTCATTAACGGTAAATATTTGAAAAAATATGTTCATTCTTTATAGGAATGTGAACAGATAAAATCATAATCAAATATGTTGAACGATTAAAGGATAACAAGGTCAGAGCGAAATACGTTCAAGTGAAGTCCTTTATTATCAAACGTTCATTACAAGAATACAAAAGTACAAATAATGAATGCTCTACGAAATACAATTAAAAGTAAGCTAATCTCCCGGTTGATCGCTGAATAAGCCTCACGCCGCCTTTCTAAATGCATCACTGCAATGGCGAGCAAAGAGGATGAGAAGCACTCTCGGCAAGCAAGCTGAGAAGCACTCTCAGCAAGCAAAGTGGCTCACAAGTAGCCCAAAAATTGCCTTCTATCATCGACTCCTTGTAAAGGACAAAGAGACGATGGGAAGAACTTTGAAGGTAAAAACTTCGCTGCTGGCCAGAAAATATTTCCTATACCTCCCACACCAAAGGTGACATCAAGGTAAATAGTAAAATGGGGGGACTAGACAGTCCATTTTGGGTTGGATTGATTGTCAGAATGCCAAGCAATGACAGCAAATTAGTTTCGAAGAAGAAAATGAAGATGAAGATAGAAGATGGAAAATGCGAAGCATTTATAGGGGGTGGAGACGAAGAGATAGAATATGAACAACCACATTTTTGCCTAATAAACAGAATTAAATAGCCTAAAGTCTTGGGAAAAGTGGTGGAAATATCAAGAGAAAATGGACAAGATTCTTAGCACAAAGCAGTTAAATGCCTAAAGAATTGACGACTAAAAAAAAACAAACGTCAAATAAATGCACAAGAAATTAATATTCATTAATGATGAACAAAGTTACAAAAGGAAAAATCAAATTACAAAAGAAAAAAGACATCATATGTCTTAATTACAATCCACCCCATACTGAACGAATTCGTTCCCTAAGTTTTTCCCAATCCTCGTTCTGCCGAGAGGAAGTGATGTTCAATTCAGCCGCGACATCATCATCAACTTCCAACTTCTTGTACTGCTCGACCAAGGACTTAGTTCGCTCAAATCCCTGGGAGGCGTTGCGCTTTTTAACAGCCATTCTCGCCCTGCAGCCGTCCATTTTGGCTTGAAGTTCCTTCATCTGAGCAGCCAAATTAACCATCAAAGAGTCTTCAACCATGACTTCGGAAGAGATTTCTTTCAACTCGTCCTCAGCCTTGTTAATCTCCATACGGAAAGACTCTTTCTCAGCTACGGCACGAAGATATTGAGTACGTTTGGCCTTTAGTTCAGCATTCTTGGCCAGCAAAGAAAGGACCTCGGAGTGAATAACCTTCAACGTCGCTTTAAAATCGGTAGAAAGATTGAGCGACGGAAGCGTCAGTGCTTGCTCCAACTTCGCACGCAAGTGCTCAAGTTCATCCTTGTGTCTGGCAGCACTAGCCCTTCCAATATCCATATCCATGAAGGATACATACTCAAGTATTAACTCCTTGAGGAACTTCAAATCTTCCTCTGAAGAAGCAGCAGGATGATCAGATGGAGCAGGGCGAGACATCTGGACTTGCCCCCAAGAAGCGAACAAGTCTTGGATAGAACGCACAATTTTGTCAGCATCCTGCAAAGAAAATTGCCAATATTAAAGATCCTCACTACATCGAACAAGATAGAAATAGAAGTAAAGCAAAGACTACCTCATCAACAATCGTAGAAGATGGCATGCCCTCAGCCAAGCTTGCCACCAAAGACTCCTCCATTCCTGAGGACTTCTCCTTATCTGAGTGAGAAGATGTTGCCACAATGGGTGGACTCATAGGAGTATCTGCAAAACTCAAGAGCAACAAATCAGAAACCAACAACACAAGCAAAGGTAAGACATCAAAAGACTGAATTACCTTCTGCTTCAATGTTTGGGGGGTTGACGCCCTGGTAAGAAGGTGGCTCATCTATGGGTTGTGATGAGGACTCTGGGACTGAAAATGTCTCTTTAAGCGTAGCCCCCTCATCAACCGGTTTGGATGAAGTAGCCTCAGCAGAGGATGATGAAGCAGGAGCTATTGATGCCAAAGCCTTTGAAGGAGAGGCTGAGCTTTTCTGAAAAGTCCAAAAGATCATCAGTACACAGAAAAGTTTCAAGTGTGAAAAAGTATACTTGTGAGTAAACCAATTTAATTACCTTCCTTCTGACGATAAGAGGGGCATCATCATCATCATCATCATCATCATCATCATCATCATCATCATCATCATCATCATCCTCCAGAATGGGAGATGCTGAGGCTGGCCGTTTGCGCCTTGGGGCACTCTTGGCCGTGGTAGGCTTGGCAGGGAGAGAAGAAGATGGACGAGCAGATTGTTTAGTGCGACGAGAAGGAGAAGGACTCCGAATGGACAAGGGAGTGACTAAAATAGGAGGAGGGGAAGAAATGCTCGGTTGGTCTAATGAATGAAAGGCACGATTGGCGTCAGTCGTAAATAATCTGCGCTTCACTGACGGCCAGAGCTGTTCAAAAAAAGGGTGAATGGCGTGGCTAGAATTGAAGGGGCTAATGAAAAGTGGCTGGTTAAAAGAAGACTACGAGCATCTATAGTCTCTGCCTCCGCCTTAGTAATGGTATAAAAACTGTCAACTAAGTTCCTTGAATAGCAAGGAGGAACAGGCCAAGTTTGGCCAAAACCAAGCTGACGAGCAAAAAATTGGGGAGCATAAATCTCTACCCCCGCTTTGGCATTGATCCCAGTTAGAATATCATGAAATAGCTCCCTCCCGGTTAAAAACTGGATCCAAATGAGCAGGGAGGTGCTCGCACTATCTATAGTGGAAGGGGATGTACATAATGTGGAGTCAAAAAAGGAAGAAAAGGAAAAAAGGAAGGAATTGAATCCAAAGAATAAAAGAATGAGAAAATGTCCCTTCTGGACATATTTACAGGAGCTAAGAGCTCCATGGCTAGCCCATAACAGCTAGCAGAGGAGCGAGAGATGGTTGGAGCACCAAGCAATGGAAAATAGGATCTTAACCACAGTTGAGTGAATCAAAGAGGTCCACTGCCAGTGGGAGATGCCCCATTCTTCAATTGAGCTTGAAGAGAGGCCATGCCTCTATAAAGGGCAGCTAAAAACAAAGAACATAAATTCAAAGGCCTGCCACGCGCCAATTCGTGCGCTATAGGTAAATAACTCAAGGAGGGCTTTATGCTTGACACGCACAAAACATATTTACAAAGCCAAACTAAAAGAAAGGCCACTCGCACAGTATGGGAAGGCTCGGCGCTCGAATGATTGTGAAGGGTCTGCAGGCTTGAATAAGAATCGGTGTAGTTTTTACCAAACTTTGGGGTGCCACCAGAAACCAAGATACCAGGAAAAATGGTATCGCCCAAAGGTGGTAGATTCATCAGGGCCCCAACATCCCTTAAGGTAATAAACATGGGGCCAAGAGGGAAAATAAAGGTGTTATACTCGGGAGACCAAAAACTCAAAGCAATCGAAAAGAGTGCTGAATCAAAAGTAGGGGGTGAATAGAGATTTCTAACAAATCAGAAATCCTAGCGCTATCAAAAAGTGTCTTAGTATGACCATGACCCACAAGGCGAGCACGCCACCTATGAAAAGCTTCATCAGATTTAGGCCAAGTGCGAATACCTCTTTCGCGAAGTGGCCTTAGCGGCAGAGAGTTTAGAAAATGAGGGCCATGAGTGCAAGGAAACAGCTGACCCACCGCTGCCTGTTCAACTGCCTCTGCATTGTTGAAGAAAGGACCCGGGTAGAACTCATTACGTTCGACATTGGCGGGCGCGAGAAAACTTGGAGTTATGTATGGGCGACTCAGAAGTTTCTGAAAGTCATCAAAATTAAAGGAGTCGCCAGCTTGAAATTGTGAAGCAGCCATTTGAGAAGGAACGAAATTTTTCAAGGTTACGTAGCAGGGAAGTAAGAGATGAACAGTAAATCGTGAGAGAGACGCAAAAAATTTAAGGCGTGGTTTAATGGTGCAGTGAAATGGCGTGTTTGGGGTTTATAAGGGTTTGTAAAACGACGCACCTTTTCAAGTTATAGAAGAAAACAATGATTGAAATTTTTGAAAATTTCGAATATTGCTGGAAACACAAAGCGAATATGGCAAAATCTAATAATTATTATTAATTCTGCCATATTGGGGGGGTAATTGTTGACACATAAAAATTCAGCCCAAATCGAACAGCTCAAGGAGTGAAGCCCAATTGGAAGATCTCCAAATCAGATAGCCCAAAGAACGAAGCCTAATCAAACAAATCAAGATGAAGGCCCAAATAAGGAGGCCCAAGAACACGGTAACGCCATCGCCCAAGTTTGCAAGTCGCCCAGAATCTGAGCGAATGGAGTGTCATACAATCGCCCAGAGCTGTTACTCTATTCTCGCCCAAACCTTCAAGTCGCCCAAGGTCTTAACAAACATAAAGCGTCGTGGTTATCAAGAAGTGCAGTTATCAAAGCAGTTATTAAAGCAGCCCTATCACGTTCCACGATTCAAGGAATTCAATCGAAAGCGGTTGAACGATGAAGAGTAATGACAGCAGTTAAAAAAGGCAATTTTCATGACAAGTTGGCCATTACGAAGAAAGTGGGCAGTTATAGGACGATCAAGCAGTTTTTAGGGCGGTTGATCACAAAGAGATCGTCCATGAAGTATAAAAGGGAGAAAGGACATAGAAGCAA
>NW_019240113.1:114836-123469 GCF_002742605.1 Olea europaea var. sylvestris
TTTTCTCATTAAAAAATTTTTGTTAAAAAATTATATTTTTTTTTTTTTTTTTTTTTTTTTTTTTTTAACAACACATTTTCTTAAAAATTATTATTCAAAACATTGTTTTGACCAAATAGTGGCCATCAAACATGGGAACTTTTTATCAACAACTCATGCTTGACCAAAGTTTGGCTCAATCAGTCATGAACTTATTTGAATTTCACCGTCTGTAGAAATACTTGAAAGGTAGATCACCTCACCAACAAAATTCAATTCAATACACTTTCATAAGGATGGAAAACCGTAAGTCCTGTCTATAGTTCACAATCAATTACGAGGTTTTCTATATTGAATTAGTGATTCGGATAGCAGACACCATTATTTCTATCTTCGGGTTCTACTTGCTCACAAACCAAAATTTTTTCCTTTGACAGTACTTAATCATTCCACCTTTCAGTTTGGCAAAATAAACTACCACGCAACATAGATAAAAATAGAAATGCAAGTGACATTACAATCACATATTATAGAACTAACCGCAAATCAGAAATATATTTTACACCCATAACTTTTCCTTAATTTTTAACCATGTATTTTTCAAAAAATTACCATTCTAAAATATNCTGAAAATGTCTCTTTAAGCGTAGCCCCCTCATCAACCGGTTTGGATGAAGTAGCCTCAGCAGAGGATGATGAAGCAGGAGCTGTTGATGCCAAAGCCTTTGAAGGAGAAGCTGAGCTTTTCTGAGAAGTCCAAAAGATCATCAGCACACAGAAAAGTTTCAAGTGTGAAAAAGTATACTTGTGAGTAAACCAATTTAATTACCTTCCTTTTGACGATAAGAGGGGCATCATCATCATCATCATCAACATCATCCTCCAGAATGGGAGATGCTGAGGCTGGCCGTTTGCGGCTTGGGGTACTCTTGGCCGTGGTAGGCTTGGCAGGGAGAGAAGAAGATGGACGAGCAGATTGTTTAGTGCGACGAGAAGGAGAAGGACTCCGAATGGACAAGGGAGTGACTAAAATAGGAGGAGGGGAAGAAATGCTCGGTTGGTCTAATGAATGAAAGGCACGATTGGCGTCAGTCGCAAATAATCTGCGCTTCACTGACGGCCAGAGCTGTTCAAAAAGAGGGTGATTGGCGTGGCTAGAATTGAAAGGGGCTAATGAAAAGTGGCTGGTTAAAAGAAGATTACGAGCATCTATAGCCTCTGCCTCCGCCTTAGTAATGGTATAAAAACGGTCAACTAAGTTCCTTGAATAGCAAGGAGGAACATGTCAAGTTTGGCCAAAACCAAGCTGACGAGCAAAAAATTGGGGAGCATAAATCTCTACCCCCGCTTTAGCATTGGTCCCAGTTAGAATATCATGAAATAGCTCCCTCCCGTTTAAAAACTGGATCCAAATGAGCAGGGAGGTGCTCGCACTATCTATAGTGGAAGGGGGATGTACATAGTGTGGAGTCAAAAAATGAGGAAAAGGAAAAAAGGAAGGAATTGAATCCAAAGAATAAAAAAATGAGAAAATGTCCCTTCTGGACATATTTACAGGAGCTAAGGGCTCCATCGCTAGCCCATAACAGCTAGCAGAGGAGCGAGAGATGGATGGAGCACCAAGCAATGGAAAATAGGATCTCAACCACAGTTGAGTGAACCAAAGAGGTCCACTGCCAGTGGGAGATGCACCATTCTTCAATTGAGCTTGAAGAGAGGCCATGCCTCTATAAAGGGCAGCCAAAAACAAAGAACATAAATTCAAAGGCCTGCCACGCGCCAATTCGTGCGCTATAGGTAAATAACTCAAGGAGGGCTTTATACTTGGCACGCACAAAACATATTTACAAAGCCAAACTAAAAGGAAGGCCACTCGCTCAGTATGGGAAGGCTCAGCGCTAGAATGATTGTGAAGGGTCTGCAGGCTTGAATAAGAATCGGTGTAGTTTTTACCAAACTTTGGGGTGCCACCAGAAACCAAGACACCAGGAAAAATGGTATCGTCCAAAGGTGGTAGATTCACCAGGGCCCCAACATCCCTTAAGGTAATAGACATGGGGCCAAGAGGGAAAATAAAGGTGTTATACTCGGGAGACCAAAAACTCAAAGCAATCGAAAAGAGTGCTGAATCAAAAGTAGGGGGGCGAATAGAGATTTCTAACAAATCAAAAATCCTAGCGCTCTCAAAAAGTGCCTTAGTAGGACCATGACCCACAAGGCGAGCAGGCCACCTACGAAAAGCTACATCAGATTTAGGCCAAGTGCAAATACCTCTTTCGCGAAGTAGCCCTAGCGGCAGAGAGTTTAGAAAAGGAGGGCCATGAGTGCAAGGAAACAGCTGACCCACCGCCGCTTGTTCAACTGCCTCTGCATTGTTGAAGAAAGGACCCAGGTAGAACTCATTACGTTCGACATCGGCGGGCGCGAGAAAACTTGGAGTAATGTATGGGCGACTCAGAAGTTTCTGAAAGTCATCAAAACTAAAGGAGTCGCCAGCTTGAGATTGTGAAGCAGCCATTTGAGAAGGAACGAAGTTTTTCAGGGTTACGTAGTAGGGAAGCAAGAGATGAACAGTAAATCGTGAGAGAGACGCAAAAAATTTGAGGCGTGGTTTAATGGTGCAGTGAAATGGCTTGTTTGGGGTTTATAAGGGTTTGCAAAACGACGCACCTTTTTAAGTTATAGAAGAAAACAATGATTGAAATTCTTGAAAATTTCGAATATTGCTGGAAACACAAAGAGAATATGGCAAAATCTAATAATTATTATTAATTCTGCCATATTGGGGGGTAATTGTTGACACATAAAAATTCAGCTCAAATCGAACAGCTCAAGGAGTTAAGTCCAATTGGAAGATCTCCAAATCAGATAACCCAAAGAACGAAGCCCAATCGAACAAATCAAGATGAAGGCCCAAATAAGGAGGCCTAAGAACACGGTAACGCCATCGCCCAAGTTTGTAAGTCGCCCAAAATCTGAACGAATGGAGTGTCATACAGTCGCCCAGAGCTGTTACTCTATTCTCGCCCAAACCTTCAAGTCGCCCAAGGTCTTAACAAACATAAAGCGTCGTGGTTATCAAGAAGTGCAGTTATCAAAGCAGTTATTAAAGCAGCCCTATCACGTTCCACGATTCAAGGAATTCAATCGAAAGCGGTTGAACGATGAAGAGTAATGGCAGCAGTTAAAAAAGGCAGTTTTCATGACAAGTTGACCATTACGAAGAAAGTCGGCGGTTATAGGACGATCAAGCAGTTTTTAGGGCGGTTGATCACAAAGAGATCGTCCATGAAGTATAAAAGGGAGAAAGGACATAGAAGTAAAGGACCGAATCAAAAACTCTTGAACAGAGAATATGTAATTTTCATTTCCTTAGCTTAGACTTAAACACTTTTCTTTCAGTAACTCGTGTGCTTGCGCCCCTTGGAGGCACGTTGTTTTTAATTTCCAATTGTAAAGTCATCGCCAATAAAAGAACACCCTTTTTGGGACTTTGTCTCAAGAGGTTTGTCCCTTACAAGATCGTCTGATCCTTTTTAATTGTTAGCGACTAACACGCGCGAAACACAACTAAACGGTAAAATATATTGAAATTCAATTCTCAATAAATGTGAATCCGTCAAGTTAAGTCACTGCTTGACAACTATTATTTTAAAATTCTTTTTTCTACATACTCACTTTCAACTATATATTTACCCATTAAAAAATTCTGCACATAAATACAATTTTTTTTTTTTAGTTTTAACAACACATTTTCTTAAAAATTACTATTCAAAATATTGTTTTGACCAAATAGTGGCCATCAAACATGGGCTAACTAACTTATCCAATAAAGAGCTCCATTTAGAAACTAAAAAGGATAGATTGGGAGAGATCTAACCCAACTTTATAAATATGTATAAACCTAAAAAACTTTTTATCAACAACTCATGCTTGACCAAAGTCTGGCTCAATCAGTCATGAACTTATTTGAATTTCACCGTCTGTAGAAATATTTGAAAGGTAGATCAACTCACCAACAAAATTCAATTCAATACACTTTCATAAGGATGGAAAACCATAAGTCCTGTCTATAGTTCACAATCAATTACGAGGTTTTCTATATTGAATTAGCGATTCGGATAGCAGACACCATTATTTCTATCTTCGGGTTCTACTTGCTCACAAACCAAAATTTTTTCCTTTGACAGTACTTAATCATTCCACCTTTCAGTTTGGTATTTTTTTTTTTTTTTTTTTTTTGTATGGGGTTGGAATGTTACCTATAAATGATTATCTTCTTTTACTTTGATCTTCTTGACTTCAATATTAGAATTGAGAATTTAATGCCCCCAGGGCATATCTCCCAGTGGCAAAGGGGAGGGCGAATAGGGCTCAGCGCGGCAGTGTGCAGAGTTCGATTCCCCGCAAGGTGGAATTGGCTTTGTTGCAAGCGGGAGTTACCATATGGGTTAACAGCCTTGGCCTATCCATATGCTCTCCACCCTGGCTCCTGGGAGGCACATCCTGCGATTTACCTCCTCCACGATGGCCCAGGGCAGGGTCGGTGGGGGCCCCTAAGGTTGGGGCTCAACCTTTTTTTTAGAATTGAGAATTTAATCAATTAAACACAAAACTATTAAAAATAAATTACGAACCAGGCTTCATGACCTCACCCAATTGTGATTTGATAAGGAGTTGCCTGCCATCCAAGTACGATAGGATGAAGTGAAATCCACACAATGTCGTAAGAGTGTGTGATCCACAAAAAGGTCTTCACTCTTTCTCTTGAATTTAGGATGCTTTTTTTTGTTGGAGGACGAAAACTATGTCTCGGGTGACAGTGTCAGTCTGTAAAGAAAAAATACACTTTAGCACCCAACAACTTCTACAGACTTGGCAGTATTGATCCTACAAATGAATCACAAGATTTAGACATCACACCACTTTATCAGCTTCTCTAGGGAATGTAATCTTCTGTGAGATCTGATATTGTTCGCTACGTGGACTTTCAAAACTTTCTCTCCCTAAGCAACTTTTTTACTTATGCACAGTGGGCATCGATCTCTATCATTAATATTTTATCCAGTTCGCTTGCATTCATATACAATCATGCTACATTTGCTGGATCATACTTGGGCCAAACTGCCTAATGGTAACTTCATACCAATTTCTTGACACCCTGAGCACATCGCTAAAGCTCTAGATTTTGATCCTTTTCTACAAACAAGAAAATGCACATACACTAATGATAAAAGAAAATGAAATATAAAGAGGCAGTTGAGCCAAACACACTTTAACCGCTTGTAATAATAGAGCAAGGAACTTAAAAACTTACCCATTACAAGCCAGGAACATTTCTTGATAGAGAGAGCTTTTTGGTAGTCCCAACATAGACTCTCAATGGATGTACAACATCCTCTCCCATTCTCTGCCTCCATCCTCTACTGCTACCACCGCCTAATTATTGTCAAAAGAATTCCCATCATGGTATGTTCTACTTATAAGGTGATTCTATAAAAACTAATAAAATATAAAAATACGGTCTTATATTCTTTAATTTAACATATTAAATACAAAGTAGCATAAAATATTCCACTTCGTAATGGGCCCCCAACAAAGAAGGAAAATGAGATGTCAAATAGGTCATGCATACCACCGCCACCACCCATTACTTCCTTGAGTGCATCTTCTCCGTAATGGTCATAGATCTCACATTTTTTCGGATCACTCAAAACCTTATATGCATAGCAAGCTCCTTAAACTGGAATAAACCTAACTCATTAGGATTTGAAGTCCTATGATCAAATTATGACTAAAAAGGGATAATCAGTTGAATTGATGCTTCCCTATGATTAATTTTGTACTTAACAGTCAAGGATTTGGATGAGCTCTACTAAATTATGCAATACAAAAAAAACAAAATTAAAACCACTAAAATCTAATTGACTTCACTGAGAACTTTGTCTAACTCAACCGAATTAGACAAGCTCTATGGGAATTTCAAAATTCTGAATCAACTAGTAAAAGACCACATTTATATTGTAAGACAACTGATTATGAGTCAAATTTTAAGTGCCATAGCAACATCAAAGGTATAAGAAAGTTAGCAATACTCTAAGAACACTGGAAAAGTTGTTATTACTACAATCATAAAAAATTATGCCTTTCTTATAAAGTATGTTGATATGGATATTTAGCTGTGTTGAACCAGTCAATTTTAACAAACAATGCAATATGACAAAAATATTATGATAAATTTACCAAAATCCAATAGTAGAGTCACCACTTACTTTTTCCTGTCAATATGGGAAATATACGTTATTCTGCCTTCTCAATAATCACCTACATTTCAACATAACAAATATAATCATTTTACTTGTTAGTCCAATTTCCACATTGTAATTCTACTTATGAGTAACTGTTAGCTTATAGTCATAATCAACTTTTTTTAGTCTGCTGAATATTCTAAATTTTATACATAGCTTGAAAAGAAATAAGATTGTTAAATTAAATGGCTGAATTTTTACCAGAATCCTATCAACCCTAAAAGACAACAAGATTGGAGGAGAAAATGAAATTGGTCTGGATGTAAAAAGGAAGGTTAATAGAAGACGAGAATTATACCCGTTTTGCTACTCGATTGACTGGAGTAGAAAATGAAATTGGCCTGGATGAAGAGAAAAAGAAGTTTAATAGAATGTGAGAACTATATACATACATACGTACGTACGTACGCACATGTGTGCGATGTGTATGTAATAGACGGGTATAATTATACCTGTTTTGAGGCTCGATTGACTAGAGAAGAAAATGAAATTGATCTTGATGCAAAAAAAGGTCAATAGAAGGCACGAACTATGTACGCACGCACGCACACGCACACGCACACATACATTGTATGATGCGTGTGTGTAAAGAGAGGGGATCACCTTTCTTCTTTCTCTTAGGGTATAGTTTGGTTGTGGAAAGAGGAGCAGATCTAAAATCAGAGCACATATGAAGTGAGTAAGAGAAAGCAAAAGGCACGTTTATAAGGAAGATATTTAGTGAAAAGTATCCAACCTGTTAATGAACAGTAAATAATCACTTCACATGCGAAAACGATATACTTAAAAATGAACAGTACTTTCTAAATTGTCTCTTTTGAAAGATAGGGAAATAAAAGAAATTCCTTCTATGTTTGGTGGTTTTTCCTTTCGCGTGGGAATAGTGGCAAATGGCCTTTTGACTTTTTTGTCCTTCGACCAATATTTTCGTTTTCAAAAAAAAAAAATGCACAATTAAAATGTATTTTTCCTTTTTACCCTTATGCCCTAAAGTAAAAGGAAGTTGGATTTTTCAAATTGAACAACATCTTTACTGGAAAGACAAAGCAGCAACTAGGAAGAAGAAAAGAATATTTTCACTGGAACGGCATCTTCACTGGAAAGACAAAGCATCTTCACTGCCATTTTCAAATTGAACGGCATTTTCTCGGGGGACGACATCAACGGGTAGAAAAGAACAACGAAGAAGAAGACGGCATCAACGAAAAAAGAACAAAGAAGAAGAAGACGGGAAGAACAACAAAAAGAATTCTATTTTGGCTTCAACTCACTTGTTAAGTACTCTACAGTCAAAAATCTACAAGAATTACACTTTTTACAGTGATTTTGGTAAAATGGATTTTTGATTATTGAGTCAAGATACATGTCAGATTTCCTCTATTCCTCTACCTTATTGGCTGTTGTTTATTGTGAATTTTAAAATGTTTCGATTATTTTTTGCTGCTTGTTGTTTATTGGACCATTGGAGATTTAAAATTGAGTTCATGACACGGGTGTTCAATGTGTTTTTTCTTTAGAAGTGATAGGACTACTAGCTTAATGTAGGATTATAAATCTTCTAGAAATAATAGGATTTTTTCTCATTTATATCACAAATTCTTGAAAGTATTGTAAGTGTTATGCCCTAGATCCAATCGATTTAGGTTGTAAACGCTTTTAATATATTTAATGCATTTGATTTTGGCGAGATCTATTATTTATTTAAATTAATTTTGTAATAAATGATATTAAATAATAGAATCCGAAGACCCAATTTTTAGGTAATCTGTTAATCACAAGGAGTTGTGATTGTGAGATACAAATTACATATAATTGGATCTTGAATAAACCATGGTCGTAAGTAATAACGAGATACGGATATCGTTAATACAGTTAGACCATCACGTGTGGCATTTCTTACTTATGAAGTAAGTAGCTGATCTCACGAGCTAAAGTGTGGTGACACTTAAATGAACATGTGGATGTTTTGTTGTAGAACAAAACATTGGAGACCCGCTAAGAGATTCCACATGGATAACTATCTGAGTGTCAGTGGCTAATCTCTAACGTTCGGTAGTGGGATTGATCCTTTGACTTGAGGTCGTCATAGTACCCTATATGAGGACAGTCATACTTTGGCGGTGTTGGATGTTGCTCTGAAAGGGGCGCTAATACGACATCGTTCGGGTACGTCAAGAATCGTATGAAGGTTGTGATTGATCAATAAAGGATTCGTCACTCTTAGATAGTAGGAGATGATCTGCGTTTCATTCAATTAAGTCGATGATGAAATCCTTGGCCAAGGTGTACTCATAAGTCGAAAAGGAGTTTTCGATTTATATTGACTTAATAGTGGAATGAAAGATA
>NW_019240113.1:123844-124626 GCF_002742605.1 Olea europaea var. sylvestris
ATTCATTATTCTTGCTAGCACAAGAAAGAAACCCTAGCAGTTGCTGTTTTCTCTCTGTGTGGATTTCATTGGAGGCTGCACAATTGGACAGCTGTGGGGGGGCAGATTCAAGTTGCTGGAAAGGAATAACGCGAAAGAGTTTGCAAATCACACAAAAGGTATATTTCTCATCACAGTTTTTATCTAAATACAAAGCTGAATCCTGAATGGGAATTGAAGTTTGTTAAATTCCGTTGTGCATGTTTAAATCAATTCCCAACAAGTATACCATAGGATATATACACACACACACACACACACACACACACACACACCCACACACACATTCTTTGTTGCTAAAGGTGCCATATTTTGGAGAACATAATACAAACAATTGCAGCATCCTTTAAAACTAGGGCAAAACAATATCATTGGCATTATGGTTAAATTTATTTATGGACTCAAATTTTTTTATTTTGTACCAGGCTATCGAGAATTTTTAATAGATTTGCATATTTATTTTAAAAAATAACAAAAGTACAAGTCAAAAAGGCCTGCTAACATAATGCATTTGATTATTAGAGAGAATGATGTTTGTTGAGTATAGAAGCATGGAGTTAGTAGCCTGATTTTAGATGTTTATATAGTATGTGAGATTACTATAATATGTCTGTATATTTGTCTGCTTATTCTTCTTTGTGTACAGAAGCAACTTCAACATACGTAGTCTTTAAAAACTATTGGAAGATACATTTAATTGAGTTTCTAATAGTTTCGTGCTATTTATAGGATGGAGTACATAT
>NW_019240113.1:127003-136786 GCF_002742605.1 Olea europaea var. sylvestris
TGAGGTGAGAATCGAACTTCTAACATTATAGATCGTGTTTCATTTTGACTTATTAGTTTAAAATGAATAAGAAGACAAACTTCGTTACATATAATTCATCGATCTCTACTTAAGTTATAATTCAAATATACCGTATTTAGATTCTAAGTTTGCTACTTACAATAATGTATAGTGCAATTTGAGGTGAGAATCGAACTTCTAACATTATAGATTGCGTTTGGTTTCAACTTATTAGTTTAAAATGAATAAGAAGACAAACTTCGTTGCATATATTCATCGTGCTCTACTTATGTTATAATTCATGTATACCGTATTTAGATTCTAAGTTTGCTACTTACAATAATGTATAATGCAATTTGTGGTGAGAATCGAACTTCTAACATTATAGATCCTATTTGAATAAGCAAAATCATAATGTATAACATTTGAAATCTTGTTCGGTTAGATTTCAAACTATTTCGTACAAAAATGTATAGAAAAATGAGCATATAAGCAAAAAATGAGATGGGAATTTTAAAAACGACTAAAGTCGTGTCACACGACTTCAGTCGTTTTCATGTAATCGACTGGAGTCGTTTAAAGCGATTATGGTCGTTTTCTTATAAAACGACTCTGGTCATTTTAAACGACTGGAGTTGTTTTTTTTTTAAGGAAAAAAGGATTGCAGTCGTTTAAAACGATCAAAGTTGTTTTCCATTTATCATTTATTATATGAAATAAATTACTATGAGAAAACTACCCAATATTCATAAAATACAGATTTGGGATGAATTATGATAAAAACTCATAACTTAAAACATAAATTGTAATAATTTGTCATAACATGCTATCAACTAAACAAACAATATACTAATCCTCCAATCTTCCATCGGCTAAATTATATGATTTCAACATATTTCATTCAAAATGTATTGGAAGAAGAACTTTGTTATTACAACTCATCGTGCTCAATTATATGTAGTTCGAGTATATCGTATTCAATCCTAAGTATGCCTTTTACAATTGGTTTCGATAAGTTAAAGCATCATTTTATAATGAAAAATGTAACAATCAAAATTGTAACCATTTAAACCGTATTTGATTTTTAACATATTTAGTGTAAAAACGTATAGGAAGGTGAACTTCATCGTCATACCCCACTACACACTGTTCAAATATATTGCATTCGATTTTTATGCATACGACTTATATTTTGATTTCGATAAATTAAATCATCATGTATAATGAAAGATGGTACGTCAGTTAAACATCTAAGCTTTCAGATTGTGTTACATTTCAACTTATTTCATTTAAAAAGAAGTATAGAAAGATGAACATCATTTCATACAATCCTTTGTGCTTCACTGCACACAATTCTAGTATACCATATTTTTTAATTACATGACTTATAATTGATTTTGAACAAGCTAAACTATCATTTATAATGAAAGAAAAGATGTCTTTCAAACTTCTAACAATTGTTTTTGGTAAGTTCATGTATAATGAAAGACGAGAGGCTAATCAAATAAGGAACCTTCTAAACCATATTCAACTTACAAATGTTCTTGATTGTGATCTAAATAGATTTTATGTTTGTCGTGAGTTGGTCGTGATGATGCAAATCACAACTAGAGGCTCATATGAAATAAAAAAACGACTATAGTCGTTTTTCTCATAAAACGATTGAAGTTGTTTTAAATGACTAGAGTCGTTTTGAGAAATAAACGACTTTAGTCGTTTAAATCAACTGGAGTCATTTTTCGTCGTTCATTTTTTCCTGAAAATGTTATAGAAAGGATATTAAAGTCATTTACGTAAAAGGGCATTTAAGACTTATCAACAATATGGAAAAGGATTATTTAGACATTTTAGCATAAAAAAAGGCCTTAAAAACTTATTTGGAGTAAGATAGGCCTCAAAAAGTTTTGAAGGTCTTGACGAGGCCTTTTTAAAAAATACCCCTTCTTTTTTTCTCCTTTTGAGGGTGGAAGAAGTTCTGAATAAGTTCTTTTTTCTCATTTTGGGGTGGAGAAAGTTCTCGATGAGGCATTACTGCACATACGGTCTATACTAAAAAGCACGCGTGCAGAGATTATAATTGCTAAAAAGCAATGAGTCCCAAAGAATATGTGGTTATTAAAGATTTTGATTATAAAAAATGTATGCATAAAAATAAGGTTTGCTCGATGTATAAGCAATTATAAATTTTGATAAACATGCAATAAAATAATATCTTCACTTGAACTTCGATTCCACTTCTAGAACTTAAATCTCATTCAAAAAAGTTCAAGGACAATCCTTAACACCTAACATAGCAAATCAAAAGTCTAGGCATAGAGTCCAATGTCCCACAGATTCAAAATTAGATTGTTTTATGCAATTAACAATTGACAGGAGAACTAATATGCTCCAATGTGTTAAAACAGATGAAACGGAACTTGTTACATGAATATTCAGTCTGCTTCTTTCAGTATTTTATACTGACATTAGGAATGATATAGGAAATTAAGAGCAACCAAGGAGCCCATGTCTAATTTCTACCAAAACTATTTAACATCCTGAAGTGTGTCCACCTACTTTTGCCTTAATCACAAATTTTGGACCTGTGGCTGCCTCAAAAAGAGAGAATGGTAGAATGACCATAATACACAAAATCAGCTAAGATAGTATTGACACACGAAAATATTAAAAAAAAAAAAAAAAAAAATAATAATAATAATAATAATAATAATAATAAAATTGATTAATAATCCATAAACTAATCAAGCTGAGATTCAAAACCAAATTAATTCAAACATATAATTAAAAATTACTGCCATTCTATATTCAGCATATCAAAAATCAACCTCATCAATTTCCGTCACCTATATTTGATTTTAACAATTGTAAATTACACAATATTGAATGGAAACCTAAAAAAGTTTGCACCAACATTGAAAATTAACCCAAAAAATTTCGATCAGATGAGAGTAAAAATCAAGAAATTCTATCACAAATACTATCTTGAAAATATAATGCGTTCCCCAATATGCATACTAATTCTACCTTGACAGATTCATGGTACATCAGGTGAAAAGTCGTGAATCTTCCGCGTTTTCAAGCTTTGAGGAATCAATTATCATCACCGACTTGAACAATTTGAAATAACTATTTCTCTCGATTTTTCATTGACTGTAGAAGAAAATGAAATTGGACTGGATGCCATTGCCAAAAAATGTTAACAGAATGCAAGAACTATATAGTTATATGCATACCCATTTACATACATACATGTTTACGTGGGTGTGAGGAGAGGGGATTGCCTTTCCTCTTACTCTTAGGGTTTGATTTGTTTGTGAAGAGAGGATGTGATTCAAAAGAAGAGCACGTACGAAGAAAGAGAAATCATATAGTAGATATTTGGAGAATAGTAATGAACGGGATAATATACAGTAACATCAACTTCAGGTGTGAACACGAGTGCTATAAGAATGAACAGGATTCACTCTTTTAATAGAAAGGGGAAAAGAGACACACAATGTCATTTTTTATTAAAAAGTAATGATTTTCATTTAAAAGTGATAGAAATTTCAAGAAAGTGACAAAAAAAAGTTACAAGCACTAAAAAGTGACAAACATTGCAAAAGAGATGAACACTCAAAAAAATGATAAAAATTCAAAAATTTGACAAAATATCAATTAAAAAATTGGAATCAGTTCAATAAAGTGATGGAAATAAAAAAATGTTATATAACCACTAATCAACACGTTACATCTTTATTAATTCACCACCGCCATCGTCTACCAACTCATTAATTATCTGAAAAAAAATTGAAAGTACAAAATATTATATAAAGTTAAGTGTCAATTTTTTATTAAAAAATGACGTAATGTCACTTTTATTAAAAATTGATGTTTGTCACTCAAAAGATTGCCAGAAAAAAGTGACGTAAATTCAAAAAATGACTCAAATTCAAAAAAGTGACAAAACATCAATCAAAACGTTAAAAAGTGACAAAAATTCAACAAATTGACAAATACAAAAAAAAAATTACGAATATTCAAGAAAGCGACAAATCAACGTTTCAAGGAACCACAAAGGGAAACATGAACATAGTCAACCATAGAGGTCTTTGTTAATGATTTTCAGATTAATCTATGCTTGTTTAAGGATCATTTCATGCATTATGTTAGATATTAAGGAAAATCAATTCTAGATTCAAAAGGGACCTCTTTTGATGAATAAATGGAACAATTTCGCATTATGATTCTTTACAACATATTATATCATCAAATTAGTAATTTGAAAAAAGTGATTATCCAACAATACATTACACAAATAGTGTAATCGAAGGGCTAATGATGATTTATATTTATAACTCGCATCCAATATACAACAATTCTAGAGTGAACAAATTCTTGGAACACCAATTTATTAAACCCACCATCCATCTCAATATATACCACCGGCAATTGTCTCCTCCCTCTCGAAAACCGGCTCATAGTAATCCCATCACCAAGTAATCTCCATATCGTCAATCCAACAACTTCATCACCATTCCCATCTCGTTTACTCTTCTATGCACTTCACTTGGGTTACTACTGCTATTACCATAGTTATTACTATCAATCGGCACTCATATCTACAAACTAGACATGAATTTCGGTTGCATATAAAAAAATTAAACTTCGAATCTAAAATTATCTAAAATTATGGGAAAAAAATTAAATTAAGACTAAAAGCCATATGGATTAAAGAGGGGCAAGACCAGAAATGGATGTTGAAATTGCATCAAATGCTAGTGGTTGGGTCTTCTGCGGCAGTAGGACATTATGTATGTCAACGAACCTCTCGATGGTAGCATCTATGTAAACTATGAAAAAAAGAGAGAGATCGAAGAGAGCACTTCTTTGGTGTGTTGGAAGGCATGGCACTGTTCAAATGTTGAAGACGAAATGCCTAACATTTTATCCCAAAAATCTTGACGATTGCGTACCATTCTTTCTCTTGAATATCTTCTTCACTTTCTCACCATTAATGGAGAGAAATGAGGTAGAGTATGCATAATTTGATTATATCGTTGTGTTTCCTAATTCTTTGCAATAACAATCTATTGAAAGATATATTGTAGGGTTTTGGGGAGGGGGTTTGGAGGTTTTATAATGTTTCAATTACGTTTTAAAATTATTTAATTAGATATTAGGGGATTAATCAATTTAGTTAATATTTTAGAGTATTGGGCCTAATTTGCCTAAAGCAAATGTTATGGAGGAAATTATGCCCATCACCTTGTTTTAAAATTAATTTCAATAATTACTATATAATTTTTTTTTTTCAATTTTTACTTCAAAAAATGTAGTATTATGCAAAAGTTGGTAATCCCTTCACTCATCTTGCATACCAACTTATGGCCTAAATGGATGCCCCCAAACACACCCCTCCTTTTTCTTCTTTGAATAAACAATTAAGTTCCACATCCCCAGAAACCTGCCCCTTCACACAGCAATTCAACATAATTCCCATAATGAGGCATCCAGAACAATCCATATTAGTGACATCTCAAGGTCAGCAATGTACTCAATTTTAAGCCTTGTAACCCTCTTATCAAGCTTCATCTCACTCATTATCATCTCCACAAGGTCAACGTACTTGCATCCGATAGGAACTAGCATTCCAAAAGTATGTGCCCCGTTAATTACAAACACGTGCACATAATCCATTATCTGCGGCACATTTCAGCAAAAGGGTTATTTTTTGGCTATAAAAAGTTTGATACTAGGTTAACAGCAAGTATTTTCGTCCAGTATATTCCAACCAATGGGGGACATCTAAGGTCACATTACGTGAAATATCGAAGTTATAATCTTAGATAGTATGATCACCCCACCAATCAAAATTTCGAAGATGCTATTATTGTATGTTTTCACGCAAGGTGTTTTCGTTGGGCAATTGTGTTGCAATATACAGACGTATGTGAGTGAAAATGGTCAACAGTCATCAGCGTTAACACATACAACTGAAACATGCAACGATGTGTTACGAAAAAGATTGAATTTCTTACATTACAAAACACATGATGTTGCGGTAATGGTATTTCTTATTATACGTACAGCCAACATGAACAACGATTATTGCAGTATGACCAGGATGTGTATCGTGGCCATAATTTTATTTTTTTTCCTGGTTTTTTAATGCTAATTTACACCACATTACCCCACCATGCATGAAGATTTCAGATATAATTACAACTCAAATACCTCTTTAAAACCGAAATAGTAATGACAAATCACAAATGAAGGATCTTTATGGCCATATCAATTTCTTGATCTCTTGGTTAGAAGATGAATGAAATGGATGATGATATGATACAACTAAATTTGGAGATGCGTTACTCCTCTATTCAAGCATTCTAAATTATGCAATCTATTAGGCAAGTCATTAAATGTCAGCTATCACAAGGAATTATTTCATTATCATATCAGTTACAAATGTTCATTGAGACTGAGTATGGTATGTAGTATCTTCTAAATTATTTTCCATATCCCAAAATAATGGAGTGATTTTAAAGTTCTGTCATTATTTTTGGAGTATTTTTAGAGCATGCAGATACCAAAACTTCCCAAAGTTATGTCAAATGGGTTGAAAGTCATATTGGATAAAAATTTCTAATTATCAAAAATGCTTTCATAAAATTAATGAGAATAATTTTTCATCATAACTCTAATGTCCGTAAAAAGGAAAAGGAAAAGGAAAAGGAAAAAAAATATTGAAAGAAAAAATACATATTATTATTTACGAAAAGTCTCCCAAAATCATGGGATTAATGAGAGACAAATTTTGAGATCATATTTTAGTACTTTCTGTTTAAAAATTATTGCATTAGAGACTATTATAAAAGTCTCTAAAAGTTATTAAAATTTGAATACCTCAAATGTGTAGAGATTTCGAAAAAAAATTATTGAATATATCATGACTTTTAGATACTTTTAAAAGTTCACAAAAGTCTCAATTGAATATATCAATATTTTTAGAGAATCTTTAAAAGTCTACATTGAATATCCTTAAACTTTTTAAATCTCAAAAATCAATAAAAATCTCAACAAAATACAACCTACTAAAAGCAAATTTGGAGCTCCCACTTGGCCCCATTGTTTCAATTTTAATGGGTGGAATGATATATTTTTGAAGAATGGGTAATTGAAATAAAAGTTTTCGATTTACGTATAATACTATTTTATAAACAATTGTATGATTGAAAATAAAACAAAGAAATGAAAATTTGAGCCCCATTTTTTAAAAAAAATATATTTTTAAACAGTATTTTGACATCATTTCAACCACACATTATTCAAAATTTAAAATTTTTCCTTATTTTTTAATCAAACATTTCACGTCATTACACGAAATGCATTTTCTTTGCAAAAATGGGGCTGAAACAAGGGATGAATTAACGGGGCCAAAACGGGGGCCGAATCTCACAACCTTCTTTTGATTTTCAATGGTAATAAGTAATGTGCCTTAAACAATTGTTTAAAGGGAGAACCTGGGCGGAAGGTGAAGGATAATCAGGGTATGAAATCCTCTTTCGCTAAACAGTTGGTAGTCTGCCATCCCAAAATTTTCTGTGTCTTCACTTCCAAACCAACAAAAGCTATCAATCTCTTCTCACCCTTATTGTTTTCTTCAAGTGGCTTATTAAATTCTCTCAATTTTCGCTTTTTCACATCTGAAAACGGTTTACCTAATTACCCTTCACACAAATCGAATTCAAGCAAAGATGTCTCAACTAATGGATACGACGTCGGCGATAAAGGTACATCTACTCTTTCTCTATGTGTTCTTTTTTGTTGTTTGTTTGTAATCTGTGAATTGAGTGTACCTAATGTTTAATTGCAAATTAAATGTTGAAAAGGGGACCAAAAAAGGTGGAATAACAAAAATAAATGATTTTTAGATATTTGTAGTTGTTCATATGACTTTTTGTGTTCTGATTATTTCCTTTTTATTCATATGTATTTCATTGTTCATTATCATGTTAAATTTTATCTCAGTTTTTCCAGCTTGGTTTAAATTCAATACTCGATAATTCTTGCAGTATTTTAACAGACACATGAAAATTCCTGCTAGTAGGCTAAAAAGGCAACTCATTGGTCTTGATTATGTTATATAATAATGGTACTCTTTGGTGGCCTTTCAGCATGTTACAAAGTTACACCTAGATGTTGATATTCAAAATCTGATAGCTCCCCAGCAACTCAAGTATGTGAGAGTTTTTAAAAGCTGGTATTTATCATGTTTAAAATGTTGATGGGGTTGTCCTGCGAAGGCTGTCTGACTTCTACTTTAGTTGAGTTGTTTGAATATTATGGATAAAAAGAAATTTATGTATGATATGAAATAAATAACGTGTAAGTTGTGCATATGTTCAGGGCTCCTAGTTATACGTCTTCTCACGTGTCCTTTATAAACTTGTACATTATTGTTCATAAATGAATTTGTTAGGGTTCCCCTGAAACTCTCTCATTTAACTCATGAGTTATCACATTCTGTTACCTCATAGGTGACACACACAGATAGGAATTAGATGAATTTCAATTTCCCAAGTAGGGTAAGAAGGAAATTTTTATCAATGGAAAGTAATCATACAATGATGAGGATGTTATTGTCGTTGTTGTTGTTGTTGTTATTATTATTATCATCATTTATTTTTTATTTTTTGGTATTTAATTCATAAGTTACCATGTGGTGCAAAATATTAAGAACATAACACTACTAGTGAAGTTATCGATCGTGTATAGAAATTTTCCTTATAAAACTCGTGAAAATGATTCTCAATAGGCAGAGTTTTGCTTTAAACAATGTCTTGCATTGTTGCAAAGATATGAAAGGCAAAGATTCTTTTTATTTTTATTTAATTCAATGGGCAGAAATTTTCTAAAAGTTACACCACTAACAATTACTTTTACATGAGAAAATTGAATTTTTTTTTCAAGTGCTGTGCAGATGAGATTACCTATTACTATATGTTGATGGCACTAACATATCCATCCTCTTCCAATTCAGATTACTATTCTACCTTTTACTCATCTAAAGAACATGTTTGAAAAGGCGATGATGTAATTGATATTGGATTATGCGTTGGTTTCAAAAACTCACAGTATGATAATGGAGTTGTTAACATATGGTTTTTGACTATGGAGTTTATCTGTTAAGGCATAGTCTATTCTTTTGCCAATATCTTGTGGCCTACAATATCAAGAGGGTGTTTGGTGGGGAATTAAATTAGATTTTTTAGTAGATTGTGATAGAAGCTTTTGAAATGTGTGGTTGAATAGTTGTGGAATCTATGAAAGATGTGGTTAATATTGATTATTTGACTTTGACTTAAATTAAAATTAGATTTTAATCCGTACCAAACAAGGTGCAAGAATCAGGTTTTCATATTCTTGAAATTACTAAAAATGCAACAAAGGTCTGGATCACAACTGAACTTCCAAAGTAAGAAGTTTCAAGATTGAAATTTGAAAGAGCTTTCCAATAGTTTGGTTATATTTTTGAAAATGTATGTGTGTGTGTATATATATATGTATATATGTATATGCGCGCACACGCACACACACATATAAATGTATATGTACGTACATATAGGGAAATGATCTAATGGGCACTGGTGCTTAGTTTATGTTAAGTACTGGTGAAATAGTACGAAATTAATTGGTGAATCATTAAATTCATGGGACATACCATTAACATATTCACCAATCAATTGGTGTGTCATGTCATCAGTGCTTAATATAAGTTAAGCACCATTGCCCATTAGATCA